>NC_072732.1:114627403-114725040 GCF_026930045.1 Uloborus diversus | reverse complement strand
TTGATATTTCATATAAGTTCAAGCTAGAGCACTCTTCGTCTCTTTAAACATTAAAAAAAATTTTTGGTCTAATATTTCAATCGTTTAGTAATAACTGAGCGTTATATGATTAGGTCCGGACTTTGATGGCCTAAAAAATCTATAAAAATGCTCTTAAGAACTGAAAAAATGTTGTTAAAAATAGCAAAAAAAACCCCTTAAATATATAAACATTGTTCTTTAAATAAAGGAGTTTTCTCTATATTTTAACATGGATTTTCACTTGAATTACTATTTATTTCTTAAATTTACAAACAGTGTTCTTAAAATATTTATATTGAGATAAATTTTGGTACAAATTTCCTCTTTTTACGATTCAGGATGATCGATAAAAAACTTTGACTTCTTCAATTTGTTGTTGGATTCTTAAATATGTTGCGTAACTAAATTTTTACTGGGAAGTGAGCTAAAGCATACTCTTAAAATGACAAAAGCTACAAAAGAATTCGATTATTATATTTATCCAGAAATCCAAAAAAGTGACAATTTTTGAAAATGTCAGGATATTTCTGACAAAATAGCACATATTATATTCATGAATAAGTTCGTGGCAAAGCCTATTTATTCAAAAGTTTGAAAAGTCCAGCAAATGTTTAAGACAGTTTAATATCATTAGGATCTGACAACATTTTAACGCGTAACCATAAAAGATTTAACTTGTATGATTTTTTTTTTCTTGGTTAAAATATGATTTGCTTCATCACATTTCGAAACGATGACTATTCAAACAAAGATTCAAAAACTTCTACTGATTAATTTAAAAATAATAATAATAATAATGGGTTTCGTTAATGGTCCCACTGCCAATGTTTAGCGTTAGAAGCTGGTTTTGCAAGTTACTATGAGCTGTGGAATTATTTTTTAACGAAAAAACAAATTGCAAAACTAAATTTTCACGTAATTATATCTAATTAAGCATTCCACGCAAAATAAAGATAATTGAGCAATAACCCTCATATAACTTCTAGGCATTCTCATTTTGAAAAACATCAACTGTCTTTTGAAAAATAACCACAAATTTTGTACGAAACTAGCAGTAAACAAAACGAGAAATATTCCCGCAAAAGTAAAAACGGCGTCTCTCCTTTGATTGGCTATCTATCACATTCGCTCCCCGAATCGGACGGCCGTCAAAATCCAGCATCGCTAGAACGTGACGGGAGCCGAGAAATTCGGCGTGCTGTCATGGCAACGGATTCCGAAAACCAGTTTGGCAGCAAAAATATCGGAACGGACGGACGGTTCGGTCGCCATGTGAATAGGGAAGTATTCGATTTTCTAATTTTATTTTTATTTGATAGAGTAACATACATGAACATCATCTGCGAAAAAAATTTTACGATACGACTAATACTTTTTTTTAAAATAATTTTTTAAAGTTCACGCGCGAGTGACGTCATTTGCTTGTAAGTCCTTTGACTGACGTCACTGCCGCGCTGCGAGGCGGCGGGGTTGGCTAGGACAAAGAAGTGCTTGGCGATCTTTGGGGGAAGGCGCGGGAAAACAAGAGCCTTCTAACAGCAGCGCGCATAAAAGGCTAGTGAAAATCTTTTGCTGTCTGCAGGGTTTAATGCATTCGGCGATTGTTTTTAATTTGATTTTCTTTGTCATGGCTAGTAGAATCAATTACAAGTATTGCTTCGTTCCTGGATGCGTATCTACATCTAAAAAAACTCCTCACAAGCGATTTGTTATTGTTCCGTCCCAGCAGGATCTTCGAAAGAAGTGTTTTCAAGTGTGTTTATTAATTAAAATTTTAAAATGAAAATTTGCACTTCATTTTAATTAAAAACTATGTCAAGTGAGAAATACAGTTTGAAATATATGTTCACAACTGTTCATAAATAAATGTTTAATAAGCATATGAGATATTTTTAAAAAAAATGCAAGTAAACAAAGGAATTTAAACCCTGCACAATAAACTTAAATAGAAAGTAATAGATGCATTACTATTTCCATTTTAATAACAATGCAAAAACTATTAATACTTTCTTTTTAACATTCAAACTGTCTTCAAATTTTAACTATTACAAATTGATAATTTAAAAATACATTTTCAGTTTATCACCAGAAGCGTTTCTATATATACAAGACCTTTCTCACCTGCAAAAAGGTACTTATTTTATGAAATGAACACCATTTTCAAATTTATTATTTTTATCAAAAGAGCAAAAAAATATATTTTTCCTTTTTTTGCTAAGTTGCACAAAAACTCAAGGATAATTAACATGTATTAGTGGATTTAAAACAATTTTCCACAAAAAAAAAGCAGATCAACTTTTATTGCCAACAAAGCGAAAAATTTTCATGCAAAAACTGCTCTAAAACTTAGTACTGGAATCACTTGCAGTAGGGTTGTTACAAAATGCGCGCCTCATTAAAAGCCGCCAAGTAAGAACTGGAATAGCGCTCTTACATTGTAATTTATATATTCAGATAAAAAAACCATCGACACACAAATGGAAATGATCAATCTTGATAAGGGAAACTAATGCGAATAATATGAACTGCAAGCATAGACGGATATGTACGTACAATTTTAAAGAATAACAATGGTGAAACTTTGTTGTCTCACTCCCCGTGCTTCTAGGACATTAAACCTCTCGTCCTTTCGAAAAAAGTCAAACACCATGAATGACTTTACTTGAGGAAGGTTATTGGATTGACCTTTCGTGAATCCTAGCCCCATGATGGAAAAAATGCTGGTTAAATGCTTTAAAAAGGCTGAAAAAGACAGTGCTATTCACCTCCTGGTAGGCGCAACACGGCATGGAAATGGAGCTCTGATCGGAACAGGGAAATGACGTCAGCTGCTGACGTTTTAGGCCACACCTCTTTTTTGCGCATCGCTCTTTAAAAAATTCATAAAAAAATCAATCGTTGGTTTTAAAAATCCGGCCATGGTGAATTTTTGTGTTTTGTAAGCCTGTCAACATTGTGCAATAGTTAAAATTGGAATATTTGATAGGTTGATACTTCCCTATTGGCCTTTATACAGTCGTCAAAATCGCAGGAAGAGAAAACGTGATTCTGTTGCTCATATCTCCAGTTGGGTTTTCGTTTACGAATAGTGACGTTCATCTATTAACGGGGGACAGGCCTACTTCTACTCTGATGTGTTGACCGATTGGAGAGGTTTAACAGTAATTAACGATGCATAGCAGTACACCGAAGGTAAGTTTTGATTTTGATTTGTAATTATTTGCACTTACGAATGTAGCGTAACAAGGGGTTGGCAGGAGTGACTCTTGCCAGGGCCGCAGCAGCTAGGGAGGCGATATTTCGACCGATTTAAAATAAATAAATGTATAAAAATTGACTATATGAGCAGAAAAATGCCTTTATGAATAAAAATTAAAAAAAAGTCTCGCAAGAAGAGCTAGAGAGGAAAATAAAACAATCCTTAATTCTCAAAAAAAAAGGGGGGGGGAGTTTTACCCGTGGTGTGAAAATTCTGTTCCGATTCATAGAGTTAGCTAAAGACTTATACACAAATGATCGCGTTTTTTAGTCAATTTCAGATTAGCAATGTTTTTTGTATTTTCTTTGCTTTCCTAATAATTTTTTTAAATGCTTTGATTTTTATTTAAAAAAAAAGGTTTCTTTCTTTCTTTTAGTAAGTATAAATTATGTTCAAGGTACATTTTCCCAATGGTTTGAAACAAATTCTATTAAAGTTGTTAAAAAAATAAGAACAATAAATACATTGCTATAAATGGAACTGAAAAATGTTTATTCTCATTTGGTTCAAGAACGTACATTATTCATATTTATCAACGAATTGCAAATATTATTGAATTTATGTGAAATTGTGGGGGGAGAACTAAAATTTTCGGGAAGTGGAGAATTCTGAATACGCCAAATTACATCCCAATTTCACCGAATGATAAAATTCGAGTATGCACATTGCACACATATATACATTATTAAATTCATTATAAACATTTATTAAATTGGGAATCATTGAAAACAATTTAATGATAGAAAATAAGAATATTATAGTTACAATGTTGTTTCCTAATATGTCGAATCAATTAGTGAAATATTCCCGCCAAAAAAAATGTTTGGGAGGTCACAGTGACCTCTGGGCACTTCCCATCGGGACGCCACTATGTGTGTGTGTGGGGAGAGAGGGATTTCTTAAAAACACCAAAGGCACCAGATCCCCCCCCCCCCCAGGGCCCGATTAACCTCTGAAATTAGGGAAAGCTAGACACCTCATTTTGAGGGCCCGTACTTTTTGCTTGCGGAAATTTTTCTTAACATTCTATGCAAATTGACTAATGCTAAGTGGCCCAGCAGATTTCAGAGTAAGTTTGTTACACTTTACCGACTGACAGAAATTTTGTTTATTACATATGTTGCACTTGAATTCTCAGCAAATTTGGGTAGTAACATTTTGAATCATATTCGACACTTCACAAAGGAAATTAAATGTCATAAAAGTACATTGTAACTGTAACAGAGTTGAACCAAATCCCACTTTTGAAAATCTAGCTTGTAGCTACATTTTATCAAATGTGTCCTCACTTTTAATGATTTAATTCTTTCATACATTTTTGTTTAGCAAATTCAACTGTTTGCTATCTCTTTAAGATGCGCAGTTAAAAGCAAAAACTGGCATTGTTAAGCAGTTTTACAGTCGCATTTGGGCCCCCTAAAAATTCTGAGGGGAAGCTCAAGCTTCCCGTGCCTTTTTGGTGATCAGGCACTGGACCCTCCTAGGTACGCTACTGGCTCAATCCCCTCTCTCGTGCTGTATGGCAATCCTGGCGGCGCGGTAAATACTCTCGACATTGTATGTGTGGATAGCTAATAAAAAGCTAATGTAAGTAAATAATTTTCCCACTTTTCTTTCCTCTTTTTCGTTCTTTTTAAATTAGAAAATCGCCCGTCAAGGTATGACGGGAGAAAATTGCTTCTAACATTTGAACGAAACCATTACCTGCTTGGTGATACTTTGATAGTCGAAATTTTAACCCTAACTCTAGTGGATTAACCCTGAACTTCAGTAGATAGCGTTAACTATTGATCCTTTTTCGTTTCTTTATTCCCCTGAAATGACAGTCGTACCAGTAAAACAGTTAAGTTACTGGATCCAGTTCAGCCTTGTCACAATAAAACCTTTCCCTGCATTTTAAACATTACCAAAACATATTATCAAATTATCATGCCGTGGCGCGAGTTTCATTGTTGATGATGTCAGCGTTGCTCGATCATTGGCCATTATAAATATGAGCATTGTTCGTAGGATTTAATCTATTTGTATTACTAATCACAAAAAAAGCTAATGATCGTATTGCTGCAGTCAATGAAATCGTTGAACTGTTATGATGCAGAAAAGTTGGACTGAATTTCATAATCGACGTTTAAAATTCCAAACAAAAGCTGAAAAAGATCAAATGCTTGCCCTCCACCCCCCTAAGGACAAGAGTGCACCCCGAAAGTATCGTAAAGACCCTCCAAACCAAAAGCCCCATAAAAAAGAAAAAATAATCTCTCAAAATAACCCACCCCAAAAATTTTAATGGCGCAGTCTCTGCGCCATTACCTTTCTCCCTCCCTAGGTGGACACCCCTGGCTATAGTTTGCAATAAATTAAAGTAATGCTGGAGTAACACCGTAATGCAATTTTTTTGCATAACATTTTTTTCACTTACTCAAATATTGGTGAGGAATGTTTTGATAAATGAGATTTTGGCAGAAACGCCAGTTTTTGGGTGAAAAAGAGCGGCGAGTTACGATTGCGAAGCGAGCCGAAGAACTGCTTGCAGTTCAAGGGTGTTGGTGAGCGATAACAAGGAAAGGGCGGTCTGACAAAAACACAATTTTTTTTTTTTTAATTTTAAACAAATTACATTTATTTTCATTATATCGTATCTTTATTTCATGAACAAAAAACACTCATAAAAAGTTTCATTTAAATTTTTATCTGGAATATAATTTAAGCCCCTTAATCTGCATGGGTAATTTTCGTTGAGACGTAAAATCAATGAATAAAAAAAAAGAAAAAACAGAAGAAAATACACACACACACACATATATATGTGTGTGTGTGTATTTTTAATAGACGAGGTTTTTACAACTGAAAGAATCAAATAAATAAATCAAAATAAATTAACAATTCCGCTTTTACTTTTTTATATTTCAATCCAAACGTGTGATGCAAAACTTTTGCTATCCCCTCTCTTGCCCCTTATCACAAATTGTCACAATTCCACGAACCCGCTCCTCTTACTCTTCTTTCGAACATTATTTTTGGAAATCCCTTTTGCATCAAAATTTGTGTAGAGTATTTTTTTCATGCTAAAGAATTTAACTTTGACTATTCTTGATGTGATGAGAAGACAAGATTTTCTTCGTATCCTAATCCTGTAGGCAGTTTCAAGAAATATAAAAAAAATACTCATATTTTCTATTAGCAGAAGGAATATTTTTTTAGGCTACTGTAAGCTTTATAGAAGGAAAAATCTCCTCGGATTATAAAACTAAATTCAGTGGCACAACAGCCAACGCCTACTCTGCCCATCTCAGTTTCCCTGACCGAGGGCTCCTTTCGGATTATAAATGCTTAAAATACTGAAAAAAATGTTTTTTTTTTTTTTTAAATATTCCTATGCATTAAAAACAGGATGATTTTTTAGAGGAACGATTTATTAAGACGCTTAAAAATTCTATAGCATTGCGTATCCAATAAAGAGCAGTACCGATCAAAATCATTTAAACAACCGACGTATACAGATACATGTCAGCGTTACCAAATATCGGTCAAACCTGCTGTTCTACTAGGCGTAATATAATTATTTCTGTATCATTTGATTTTTTTCCTTCCTTTTTTCTAAATTTAGGGTAGCAATCTTCCCGTGCGTAATGCAAAAAGTATCGATGCCAGGTCTTCTACAGCAGGAATTTCGAAAATTGATACGTTTTTCTCTAAAAGGCCAAAACTGTCTATCACTGAAGAGTCACAGTCAAGAAACGATATTTTTAAATCATGCAATGTTGAGGATGACGTGAAGCAAACATCTACAGCAAACAATGAAGCCGTAAGCAAGTAGCTGACACGTCCAGAAATAAAAATATTGATAATGGGAATTACATCGGAAAATGTCCCGACGATTTCACAAAACGTATGTTTCTTGAAAATCATTGGACACCACCAAAAAACTATACGTTTCCTCATTCTGTTCACACAAAATGCGGGAAGGAAGTAAGAAGGTTCGTAGGACAGAAACATTTAGAAGATTATCATTGGTTAGTGTTGTCTGACAATGATAAAGGACTCGATTGTATATACTGTGTATTATTCTCTGCAGGAGAGCATAGCGGCCGCCAAACTAATACGCCTTTGAATACTTTTGTAAGAAGTTCTCTGAAGTCCTTCGCAAAACTCACTGGCAAGGATGGTCACCTCGAGACACATTCAAAAAATCATTATCATAAAGATGCTGTAGAAGCAGGGAAAAATTTTCTCTGCAGCTATAATTTCAGAAACCAAAATGTGGCAGATTTAGTACTCAACGCTCAAAACAAGCAAAAGAAAACAGGGATAAATTGAGAAGTATTTTGGAAGCTATCATTATGTGTGGCAGTCAAAATATTTCGCTTAGAGGATATAGAGATGATGGCAGAATAGTTGATGATGACACAAATGCTATTTCTCACGAAAATGAAGGCAACTTCAGGGCCTTGCTCAGATTTCGTATGTCAGCTGGGGATAAAATATTGGAAGACCATTTAAGAACAGCATCATCGAATGCCACGTACACAAGTAAGACAATACAAAATGAAATAATCAACTGCTGATGGAAGAAATTCAAGAAACGTTAATTGATAGAATAGTCAAATCAGGAATGTTTAGCATCATTTTTGATGAGACCACTGATATGTCTCACGTGGAAAAAGTTAGTCTTTCCTTTCGGTATTTACATGAGCAACAAATCAGAGAAGACTTTTTTTGTTTTGTAGATGCCTATGAATCCATTCGTAGTGAAGATATTGAAAACGAAAACGGAGAAGAGCGGCTTACTGGTGCAGCTCTAGGTCATGTTGTGGAAGATATTTTGAAATCAACCTCTTTAGATATATTGAAATGTGTCGGTATTGGTACAGATAATTGCTCTGTCATGACATCTGAGAATCCAGAAAAGCTTGGAGCTGTGGCAACGATTCAGCTCAAAGCCACAAATGCAATGAAATGCCCGTGCTTCAGCCACTCCTTGAACAGTTCACTTGAGAAAACTTGCAAAGTGGTACCGTGCAGAAACGCTGAGGAACGATGAAAAAAGTTGTTTCATTTTCAAAAGCTTCAGCAAAAAGAACACGAATATTTGATAAATATCTAGATTCGGCATTCAAGGGGTTTTCCTGTACTAGATGGTATGAAAGGCATGATGTCACCTTGCAATTTCGGACCAAACTTACGAAAATTGTCCGAGCGCTCGAGCAAATAGCAACCTGGGCAGACAAAAATACATCGTCGGAAACTTTTTGTCTCAAAGTGGCTCTGCAAAATAGCGAGTTTATAGTCACTGTTATCGCCCTCTGCGATATTTTAGGCACAACAAGGCAACTCAGCATTCTACTACAATCTGAATCCTTGGATTTAAGTCGTGCTAATGAAGCTTTTTCTGATGTCACAGCAATTTTAAAATCACGCCGAGAAAACGCATCAGAGTATTTCAAAGACCTTTTCGCAGAAGCTAAATCGATTGCTGAAGAGCAAGACATTGAAATTTCCATGCCGCGCACAACTCAAAGACAAACTCATTGCCTTAATGTTCCAGCAAGCACCACAGAACAGTACTTTTTGCGCACAATTTATATCTCCCTTCTGGATCATATAATTTTTGATTTGGAACAACGATTACCAAAAGAGACTATGGAATCGTTTGGACTTTCAGTATTTATTCCCAGTTGCATGAATGATGTTAAGGAAGATTTTAAAATCGTAGAATCTTTGGCAGCAAAATACAAAGAATTCCTTAATATCTTAAGCGGAACAGAATCTTTTCTAGTGAAAAAGGAGTACGAAGCTTGGCGACAGAAATGGGAAAGATAGAAGAAAGGAACCTCTTTGCCCAAAACCGCGCTCGAAGCTCTAACATACTGTGACCAAGACCAATATCCTCTAATCAGGAAATTATTACAGATATTGGTAACGCTTCCTTCAAGCGTAGCCACTGCTGAGCGTTCATTTTCGACGTTGAGAAGGCTGAAGACCTATTTGAGGACCAATATGTGCGAAGATAGGCTCACTGGTTTGGCTCTTTTCGATATTCACCAAGATGTAGTCATCAACGAGGAAAAAATCATGGAAAAATTTGCAAAACAAAAAGCAAGAAAACTTAACTTCATCATATAAATAAAGGTATCAGAAATATATTTTTCATTTATATTACGAAACATACTTAATTCTTGAATATAAATTGAAATAATTAAAAAATGAAATATTATTTATGAGGCATATTTTTATTATTTTCAGATTTTCACTCATTTTATTTAACAACATTCCCTAAAGATGGCACCGAGTGGTTTTAGTCACCTTCAAAGTCCTTGATTCTAGACTGGTGATAGAAAAATACAAAAAAAAAAAAAAAAAAAAATGTTTTATTACAATAATATAATTTGAAATGCATTGTCAATCTTTAAAAAATAAAACAACACACTGTTGCAAATCCTGTAAATAGTAATTATTGTAGTAACGTAAACTGTAAATAGTTTCCCGTAATGAATATACAACCCCTTTTCATATGGCTAAAGTATACGATCCCCCTATTTCCTATTTGTTCATTGATAAAATTTGATAACGGTCTATTTTTTTCCAGAAGCGTGTGGAATATTTGAGAGATTTCTTTTCGGTGTGTATATAAGCCGTTAGCGATGGATAAAAAGGGAGTTTCGATTGAGAATTTGTACTGAGAGTGTGTATTAGCTCTGTTTATAGCGAAGCATTTCGCTGTGTTGTTTTCGTATTTGGAAGTAAATACGTGTGTAACCGTTGAGTTTACGGTGTTGAGTGATATTTGCTTAATTGCTGATGATTATTTTAGCAGTTTTTAACGATTTCTCCTGTACATAGTGTAAATAAAGCTCCTGTGTTTTTATCAAGAACTGTGTCTTCATTTCAAGAAAGTGGAAGTCACGCCGGATCCGTTACAATTGGCGCCCAACGTGGGGCTTCTTCTGGACTTTCTTGGAGTAAGTGTGACTTTGGACATTTTTTTCATAAAGACTTTTTGAATTTGGACTTTATTTTTATGATGATTACTCGCGCAATGGATGAACAATTAAAACAACTTCTTGACGCAATCAACTCTGTGAAGGGTGATATGGCGGCTAATCAAGAACAATTGAAAAATGAATTAGCGACGAACCAAGAACAATTAAAAAATGAATTGGCGACTAACCAAGAACAATTGAAAAATGAATTGGCGACTAACCAAGAACAGTTAAATAGTGATTTAACTGCTAAAATTACTACAAGTCAAGATGAAATAAAAAGTGACCTAACGTCGATGAAAACCATGATGGAGAATCAACTAACCGCCATGGGAGATAAAGTTGATGCTCTGGAAGAAAAATTTGATACTGTGGAAGAGCGTATCGCCAATGTGGAAAATAAGTTGGAAGAAGAAGACAAGAAATTTACTTCATTTAAGGAAGAAATAATTAAAGACATGTAAAGGAGATTGGCGACCGCGCAAAGCAGCTCTGTACAGTTTTGCGCTCCCACATCTGTTGCTCGACCGTCCATTAAACTGGCCACATTTGATGGGAAAAATTCGTGGCAGGTGTACAAGACCCAATTCATGATAGTCGCGGAAGTGAACGGATGGGACTCTGCTACCAAGGCCTGCCATCTTGCAGCATCCCTGAGAGGTGACGCAGCGGACATTCTTCAGATCCTTCCGGACAGCCAGCGCCTGGATTTCGCCGCCCTCACATCTGCGTTGGAGCTTCGCTTCGGTGAGAAGTGCCAGAAAGATTTCAGCCGACTCCAGTTGAAGTCCCGTTTCCAGAAAACCGGGGAAACCCTGCAAGAGCTTGCGGCGGACATCGAGAGACTGTCTCATCTTCCTTTTTGCGACTGCCCTGCGGATGTTCGAGACAACCTGGCACTCAACTACTACATCGACGGGGTTCGAGATCCGGAAATCCAGAAAGCTCTACGGATGGCGGATGTCAAAGACCTGAGTTCTGCTGTTGTGTATGCGATGAAGTTTGAGGCCGATCAGTAAGCAACCCGTGTGGGTCGCCATCCCATCTGAACTCTGGAAGCTGATGAGTCTGATTCCAGGTCGTCCCATCTCGTTGAACTTGAGAGACAACTCGGTGACTTGGCAAGACATCTGAACAGCATAACAGCCCAAAAGAAACAAGAGCAGAAGTGCTGGAAATGCGGTAGTGAAGGACACCTGCGAAGGAGTTGTCCGGCTCGCCAAGCTACGCGAGGGAAGGAAATCACCACCACCAGAGCTCTGCAGATTTCCTCTTCTAGTAGTGGCAGTGATGGACTTTTCATTTACGCACATGTAAATGGGAGCCCCTGCAGACTGATTGTCGACACTGGAACCAATGTGACAATCATTAGGACAGATGTGGCTCGTGAATTTAGATTGAAACTGCTGTGGACATCGCCACGCGTAAGTCTCCAGAGTGTGACAGGTGACAAAATCGAGATTGACGGTAAAGTGGACCTGGAAATAATGTTTGGGAATGCCACCTACCATCATACGGCATTCGTCGCTAATATCACGGACCCCTTCATTCTCGGATTGGACTTTTTGAAGAAATATGACTTCACTCTCGACTTCAAGACTAATGAACTGTACTCGATGAGAGAAGACATAGCCGTTTTCCCTGCAGAAAGTGATGTAAAATCCGCTCATCAAATAATAGCCCAAACAGATTTATCGATTCCCTCCAGGTCAGAATCATTAATACCTGGCTCCCTTGAAGAAAGCAATAGTTTTCGATTTGGACTCACTGAATAACCTAACCTAAGCAATAGCCTAAAAGGAGTGCTGGTAGCATCTACGCTTGTGGACCTTTCTAAGGATGTAATTCCTGTGAGAGTCGCCAACGTGAGTGAAAGGCCAAGGAATATCCGAAAAGGTGAAGTGTTGGCAACTTGTACTCCAGTAAACTGCATCATTAGAAGAATCAATTCCCCCGAGACTGTGTCTTCTGAGTCATTGACATCAAAGTTAATTGGGAGTGCGCCATTATCGAAAGATCAAAGAACTGCTGCGGAACAATTGGTGGACGACTTCAAGCATCTGTTTTCATCTACATCGGAGGATGTGGGCCGGACGAATTGAACGCAGCATAGGATCTACACTGGAGAACACCTCCCTATTAAACAGCATCCAAGACGACTACCGTTCGCCAAGAAGGAAGAGGTTGAGACCCTCCTGAAAGAGATGAAGGAGAATGATGTAATCGAACCTTCATCCAGTCCTTGGGCGTCTCCCATCGTCTTGGTCCGAAAGAAAGATGGCTCCACCAGATTTTGTGTCGATTACCGACGGCTGAATGAAATCACCAAGAAAGACAGTTACCCTCTTCCACGGATAGACGACACCTTGGACACTCTTTCCGGACACAAGTGGTTTTCGACCCTGGACTTGAAGAGCGGCTACTGGCAGGTTGAGATACACCATGATGACCGAGAGAAGACAGCGTTTACAACTGGAGAAGGCTTATGGCAGTTCAAAGTGATGCCCTTCGGCCTCTGCAATGCACCAGCTACGTTCGAGCGTCTTATGGAGACAGTGTTAAAAGGACTTTCCTACGAATCCTGTCTGGTCTACTTAGACGATATCATCATCGTGGGACGCAGTTTCGAAGAACATCTGGCAAATCTTAGGAAAGTGCTGTAAAAGCCTAAGGAAGCCAATCTGAAGTTAAGCCCGTCCAAATGTAATTTGTTCCGCCGGGAAGTGAACTATCTTGGTCACATCATCTCTTCTGAGGGTGTACAAACCGATCCAGAAAAGGTATCCGCGGTCAAGAGTTGGAGTCGTCCCGAAATCATCCATCAGCTGCGAAGTTTCCTGGGGCTCTGCACGTACTACAGGAAGTTTGAAGGGTTTTTCCAACATTGCACGACCTTTGCATAAGCTGACGGAGAGCAAGCAAAAGTTTGAATGGTCCAAAGAATGCGAAGATGCATTTCTACGACTGAAGGAGGCTTTAACGTCAACGCCTATCCTCGCCTATCCTCAGCCTGAAAAATCCTTCATCCTGGACACTGATGCGAGCAACGAGGGCATCGGAGCTGTTTTATCCCAAGAAATTGACGGAAATGAACATGTCATCGCTTACTGGAGCAAATGCTTATCAAAGTCGGAGCGAAATTACTGCGTCATCAGAAAGGAGTTACTGGCCATAGTGAAAGCTATATAACACTTCCATCATTACCTCTACGGCCGAAAATTTCTGCTTCGGACAGATCATGAATCATTAACTTGGCTTTTGAACTTCAAAAATCCGGAAGGCCAGATAGCCAGATGGATACAGCGGCTCCAGGAATATGACATGGAGATCAAGCATCGAAAAGGGTTATCTCACGGTAATGCTGACGCTTTATCAAGAAGACCCTGTCCTGAGAACTGCCACTATTGTTCCCGAATCGAGAAAGAGTATGGAACGACTAGCCCTACCGCCTATCAGGTGACAGTGACTCCAATATCATCAGAACCTGATCCATGGAGTGACGACCAAGTTCGAAAAGATCAACTTGAAGACCCCGACATAAAACCAATTTTGGAGTTCATGGAGAGTGACAGTCGGCGACCTAGCTGTCAGGACGTTTCCATCTTTAGTCCTGCAACAAAAAGATACTGGGCTTTATGGAACTCGCTCCATTTACGGAACGGCGTGCTACACCGAAAATGGGAATCTGATGACGGCAAAACGTCTAGGTGGCAGTTACTACTTCCCCGATCAAGGATTTCAGATGTTTTGAAAGAAATACATAGTAGTGCGACTGGAGGACATTTTGGTGTGTTGAAAACCCTCAATAAAGTTCGGGAGCGCTTCTTCTGGAGCAAGGCGAAGGATGACGTGGAGAAGTGGTGCCATTCTTGTGACTCCTGTGCTGCTCGTAAAGGACCGAAGAAGAGAAGCAGAGGGAAGCTACATCTGTACAACGTTGGAGCTCCTTTCGAACGAATTGGTATCGACATCCTGGGTCCTCTACCAAGAACTGCTGATGGGAACAAATACATTCTTGTTTCCATCGACTACTTCACCAAATGGCCGGAAGCATATCCCATTCCAGATCAAGAGGCTACCACCGTAGCAGAGACTCTAGTCCAACATTGGATCTCGAGATATGGAACACCTTTGCAGATTCATTCCGATCAAGGGAGGAATTTCATCTCTGCTGTGTTTAAGGGCCTATGTCAAATTTTCGGAATTGAGAAAACTAGGACAACACCACTACACCCACAATCGGACGGCATGGTTTAGAGATTTAACCGCACAATCCTGAATAATCTCTCACTTATGGTCTCCAGAAATCAACAGGATTGGGACAAGAAGCTACCTTTGTTCCTGCTGGCCTACCGCAGTGCTGTCCACGAGACTACCGGATATGCCCCATCTCAGATGCTCTTCGGACGAGAGCTTCGGCTACCTTGTGATCTCGTCTTCGGTCGTCCTCCGGATGCGCCTGCATCGCCTGAGGAGTACATCCAAGATCTCCAGGCCCGGTTGGAAGACGTTCATAACTTCGCACGAGAGCGAATCAACATCGCGGCGGAGAAGATGAAGACCCGATACGACACAAGGTCTACTGGACATGAATTCAACGAAGGCGACAAGGTTTGGTTATGGAATCCCATCCGACGGAAAGGTCTGTCACCCAAATTGCAGTCGCATTGGGATGGACCCTACAAAGTCCTTAACCGACTAAATGACGTCGTAGTGAGGATCCAAAAATCACCTAATGCAAAACCTAGGGTTGTACATTATGATCGGTTAGCCCCATACTATGGCCATAGTTCATGAGTAACAACCATTCGTAAACAACCATGGTTGATAACATAAAAGCTGTAGATAATTTTTGCTCTTAATGTTTAGTAATATTTCTTGCTATTATTGTGTTTTCTGTATCTGTTAGTTATTAATTAATGTGTTATAGTTGTAAACTTGTGATAGAAGTTTGGCACCCTTTCTGGGGATTGTACTGCCCGGGACGTGCAGTCCTTAGGAAGGGGGCAATGTTACAAATCCTGTAAATAGTAATTATTGTAGCAACGTAACCTGTAAATAGTTTCCCGTAATGAATATACAACCCCTTTTCATATGGCTAAAGTATACGACCCCCCTATTTCCTATTTGTTCATTGATAAAATTTGATAACGGTCTATTTTTTTCCAGAAGCGTGTGGAATATTTGAGAGATTTCTTTTCGGTGTGTATATAAGCCGTTAGCGATGGATAAAAAGGGAGTTTTGATTGAGAATTTGTACTGAGAGTGTGTATTAGCTCTGTTTATAGCGAAGCATTTCGCTGTGTTGTTTTTGTATTTGGAAGTAAATACGTGTGTAACCGTTGAGTTTACGGTGTTGAGTGATATTTGCTTAATTGCTGATGATTATTTTAGCAGTTGTTAACGATTTCTCCAGTACATAGTGTAAATAAAGCTCCTGTGTTTTTATCAAGAACTGTGTCTTCATTTCAAGAAAGTGGAAGTCGCGCCGGATCCGTTACAACACGTTTATTCATGTACCATTTTAAAGTGTATCATTAAGAGTGAATTTTTATAGCTTGATTTAAATTTTATTCAAAATGCCCGTAATCTAGATTAATTAGAGGAAGAATTGATTCCTTCCTCTAGTGGTAGAGGCTGCCTAGGGGAGCTGGGCTCGTTAGTTTTTCTACAAAAACATTGACTTCAAGTATTTTTATTTAATTTGTTTTCCAGCTCGAGATCCAATTAATAACTGAAAAACCTTCACACTTTCCAGGTAAGTACAGGGGTGCCAACAAGAGGGATTATGGCGCAAGTTGCACCATCATCAAAATTGAGGGGAGGGGGTATTTTTTTATTTTTTTATTTAAATTTATTTGTTCCTAGTTATTAATTTAATTTATTTATTTGATTTTATTTTACTTTTGTGATGTTTTATTTATTGATGCGTAGCATAGAACTTTTCTAATAAAATGATGATAACAATAATTAAAAATAAATAAATTACTTAAAAATTTTTAAAAAATAGATTAAATAAAAAAGGACTTAAAATGAAAAACAAAGAAAGGCAAAACGGTTGAGAAAATGGGTGTTGAGGGGGGGGGATTGCGCCACTAAACTTGGGGGTGGGGATGGGCACCTCTGAGTGAGGATACATAAGAAACTCAGAATGCCCCCCCCCCCCAAAACGGTCGGCTGGATCCGCCACTGTAAAACGGTCATTTTAGGAGAATGAAGAAACGAAAAAGTGGTCAACAATGAACGCTATCCACTGGAGTCTAGGATTAACCCATTGGAGTTAGGGTTAAAGTGTCAACAATAAAAACATCACCTAACAGGCAATTGCTTCGTTTAAATGTGGAAGCAATTTTCACTCGTCATAACTTGACGGGCTTTTTTCTAGTCAAATTAATAAAAAGAATATTTTTAATTGACTTGGCTAACTGTTTCTTATTTTAAAGTATTTCTTCGTTAGTGTTTTCTTTCACAATTAATAAAATACATATTTATTCTTAATTTTACAAAAACACCTGCCATGAAAAGTTAAAATTTTGGCGCTTTGATTAGGCAAATAGTGATCGCTTGCGAAACCCTTATCAAAATTCTAAGAAACCCTAGGTTTCTGCGGAACCCAGGTTAAAGACCTCTGGACTAAAATACATGATCTCTTGTATAAACAACACCGAAAAATTGGTGAATTTAAAGCGTTCTCAGTAACTTTTAATACAAATACAAATATGACGACCAGCAACCGGATCTTGGCCCAGCTAGGCTGGTCCTAGTCAATTTATTAGTCCTCAATGAAGATCAATGGCCCTCTTAAAGCTATCCACCCCCTTGCTCATTACCATCTCTTCCGGTAAACTGTTCCAAGTGCCCACAACCCTACTATAGTAGTAGTTTTCCCTTATTTCCAAGTTAGGTTTTAGTGTAGTTTGCCGCAGAAATATACATACAGGAAAAAAAAATCGAAATGACATCATCTGTTAAAACATAAGACTGTTAGATACCTGCATAAAAGACATCTGTTTCGATATAAAATAACTTTTTGTGTTTTGGAATCATTAGCAGAGTGTATTAAACGTCATGTAACATGGAAGAGAGCAATTGAAAAGTGTTTTTATGTTTTGTAGGAAGCGATCGTTCTTTTGAGGTTTATACTACAAGATGGTTTTGTGTATAGAAAAATAACATACCTTTAACACCTACCGCAGCGCTATCGTGCTAAAATTCTATTTTTAGAAAGTTGCTTAAAAGAAAATATTTTTTTCCAGAGAGATTCTATTCGTGGTGGAATAGTATGTATTAAAAAAAGAATCCTAAGCTTACCTGAAGTGCAGGAAGTATGGGCGTCTCTAAAGCATTTTTTTTTCTTTTGATTATATTTATTTATTTTATGGAATGTAACCTAGGGTGGTCCGCGGAAAAGTAAAAATGGTGTTTTTATTTTATGAGTGACAATTCGGCTAAATATTTTAAATTGTCCAAAATTTACATGCTTCATCTTTTTTTCAATGGGGATGCTTACAACGAGGGAACACGTCAAAATATTATTTAATAACATAGATAATCCTCATATATATATAACAGCCAATTCACTAATCGAGTAACGCTACTGACGTTACCAACGATGAAACTTGCGCCATAGCATGATAATTTGATAATATTTTTTGGTAATGTTTGACATGCAGGGAAATGCTTTATTTTGACAAGGCTGAACTAGATCCGGAAACAAAACTGTTTTGCTGATACGATTGTCATTTTAGGAGAATGAAGAAACGAAAAAGTGGTCAACAAATAACGCTATCTACTGGAGTTTAGGATTAATCCACTGGAGTTAGAGGATATTTTGATAGTTGAAATTTTAAACCTAACAGGCAGTTGCTTCGTCCAAAGTGGAAGCAATTTCCACATTCCTTCCCATACCTTCACGGGCGATTTGCTAGTAAATAAATAAAAGGTCTCAAAGAGCAGAAAAAGGTTAATTATCCTTAAGGGGGTCCGGGACACAAAAATCGTCAAATCTTGAAATTTTTATTTATCATGTGAAAAATTACTCCGTTTTTTTCTGCTTAAAAGGACGTTTAAATCTTGTTTCTATCTTAAATAGAACGAAAGATATAATTATTTTTGTTGCATGCACCTAACTAATGTGTTATATGCGTTTTTCTCCATGATGCAATTTTTCCCGGTTTCTTGCATTCAAACTCTTATAAGTCAGGAACCGATAAAGATAAAGTAATGAAACTTGGAGCATATCCTTTTCAAACAGTTAGTTTACTTTAATTTTTATTCGGCGAATTCGAAAAAAAACGTTTACTGCAAAAATTATGATTTTTTTTTTTAAAAAAGTATCTTCGAATTTTTCAAAAATTTTCTTCAAATATTTTTTATTTTTTATTGAATCAATATTTTTAAAATCGCCGAATAAAAATTAAAGCTTAGATATTTGTGCGTAATTTATTTAAAAAAAAATTGAAAATTGATTAAGAATATTTTGAGTTATAGCAATTTAAAGCAACCCCATTTTTTTAACTAATTAAATTTAAATAAAAATTTTTTTCATATTTATGTTATGATTTTGCTTATTAAATAAATGGTGAATCAGTACAAAAAATTTCAAAACTCTAAAGTATATAATAAAAAAAAGTTTAAAATGTGTCCCGGACCCCCTTAAATTTATAGCTGGTAAGGACTGGAGAGCCGATGCTAACACTCTAAGAGATACGCACATGCCATTAGTTAGGCCCTTATTGGAGTATGGATTCCCCATCTATATTTGTGTCTCTGCCACCAACTTAGATAAACTAGAAAGAGTACAACTCAGTGCGGCAAGAATTATTACTGGACTTAAACGCAGCTGCCCTAGGGAGGTAGTTCATTTTGAGGCTGACTTGCAACCACTCTAAACTAGAAGAAAGACGAACCTTACCAAGTACTTCGATAAACTTTCTAGCTACGGTGAGCTAATAGAACATCCTCATAGTTAAATAACTGGAACTACAATCAACGACTAAAGAAGAATAGTCCCTTCAGCCAAGCTAAACTTCTACAGCTGCCTCTTAAACAAGTTGAGCCCTACTCCTTAAAATATTGCCTGAATCTCAGAAGGCCTTTCCAATGTCAAATTTCAATTCAACCTAGCTACTCCGATCATCAAGAGGGACTTCATTCCTGATCATCTCAGACAATTGACCTTAGAGATCATAAATGGGATCCCCGACAATGTTATAAAAAATTACACGGACGGCAGTAAACTAAATGACCAAGCTGGCAGTGGCATCTTCATTGAGAAACTGGGGGGGGGGGGCTGTCTTTCAGCCTTCGTAACCCTAATTCATCAGTAGTCTTCAAAAGTGAATTAATTGCAATGAAGGAGGTCTTGAAGCTGTTCTTGATGACAATGATTTTGGAAATCTCTGGATCCTTTCGGACAGTAGAAGCCGACTTCAGCACCTATGCAACTGGATTGCAATAGAAGATCAAACCAGTACAGTCGAGTCCCGCTACAACGCGATCCGACGTACGCGAAATGGCTATAACGCGATTTTTTCACCAGTGAGGAATTTTAGACCTAGCTCGAATTCCTCTCCCGCAACATGAAAATTTTCGGAAGGGAATCGCTGTGTGTAAGTTTCCGCTTTGTTACGGGCTACTAAAAAAAAATTTTTTTTTTTCGTCAATGGACCTTCATCCCTTTAGCATCGCTGAGAGTGGGAGTACCCACACGTACTAATCTGAACATCGCTTATACAAATAACTACAACTCATTTTCCCACTTATTTTTTTCATTCTAAATGCGAAATTTAACGAAATATAATTAAAATAGAAAATTATATAATAATTTTTACCTAAGATCGCTCTTTCATCTAAAGTTGGTGAAGGTAGAAAGAAAAAGAACAGGTTTCTGACAATTAATGAAAAGCTAAAGCTTCTTTAAAGCTGAAGCTCAACTAAAAAATGCGTCGAAGGGTAGCACAACAATTCTATGAGTGAATCTTCCGTACGTACAATTCCGTACGTCAAGAAAAGGAAATCCATAAAAGTTCACCGAGTAATAGTATCCAAGCAAAATACAAAAATGGTGAAAATGGAAGCTGCTGTTATGTAAAATAAAGAAATCAGGAAGAGGGATATTGCCATATATGGAAACGTTATAATAGAACTAGTGAAGCAACTGTATTTAAAAATATATTAGAATAACGGTTTGATTACGCAGCATAAATCATCATTATTTTCATTTTTTTAAGTTGCAAATATCATCAATGGATCTATTGTACAGAACAACTAAAGAGCATTTGTTTTTCTTACGACATACTGTACGCACCGTACTGGATTATTTTATGTCTTTCTTTCCTATTTATCATTGATTTAGTGCATCATAGAAGTAAACTGGATTTTTTAAAATAAAAATAAAGTTCAGTTTTTTATGTAAGAAACAGTAATCTATAGTTAAGAAATGTTTTTTAACTGTTTGATGTGGTGCTTACAAGTGCCTAAAATGATTGGTTATGTTTATAAAAGTTTTTACACATACCCTTTCCCACAACGCGAAATTTCAACTTATGCGAGGGATCTTGGAACGCATCCCTCGGGTAAATCGGGACTCGACTGTATTTCTATCTTTCAGAAACTCAAGCTCATTTCCGAGTCCCATGAAATTTATTTTCAATGGATTCCTTCTCATGTAGACATTTTTGGCAATGAGAGAGCGGACGAACTGGCCAAGTAGGGCTGCAACCACGACTATCCTTCCTCTTCATTACTCACCTATCTTGAACATCAGTCCAGAATAAATACTGAAATTCCGAATGCGTGGAGGATTCTTCCTTGCCATCACTGGTACGCAAGTGAAAAAGCAGGCTCTTTCTTGACCATCAATTGTGACAGAGCTTTTAGAACTGCAATCTCAAGACTAGCGAGCGGCCACATAAAGGGTCTCTCGTTTTTCGAGGGCAATAAAATCTACGAGGTCTGCACTAAATGTGAAACTGCTCTCCTAAACATATCCTCGACTGTTTGGGACTTTCTAGAGAGGACATTTATTCATCTCCCCTTCTGGTCCTCGATTTTCTCAGGGTCAACGGTCTGATGGACCTCGTCTGACTTTGTCAGACTGTTGGAGGATAAACAACAACAATATAAATAAAGCAATATGAAACGTCAGTATTTGATGCTTGCAAGCTTGATTTTTAGACTTTGGGAAAACTTGCATATTTTCATACAAATTCTAGGAACACAAAAATATTAATTTTTAAAAAATGATTGAAATATGTACTAATAGAAGAAACAATAATTGCAATTTAGGACAAAAGTTCCTTCAAAACTTAAAGTGTACAATGTAGAAGTTTGTTAATGAAAGTGTTCTTTTGTGGAAAATTATATTTGTACTAGCAGTACCCGCACAGCGATGCCCGTGCTAAAAATGTAATGGAGGTCCGTTGAATAAAAAAAAAAAGTTGATTCCCCCTCTAATGTGAAATGATCACTTTTCTTTGTATAAAATGCGTACTCACATTTTCAAAAAAAAAAAAAAAAACAAAAAACAAAAAAACCTATTTAAGTTTCTTTGGAATTTAAAACTTTTCGTCAAATGTTTAAATTAGATTTACATTTGCTCTAAAACTCTGTTTAGCGAGTGAAGCGGTTTTTACTGCAATATTAAATATTTCGCCAAATAAACAAAAAAAGACATCAAATAATATCTTTCAAATGTAAAAATAATTCCATAACTCTATTGTTTATCGCCAAACTTGCACAGCAACCACGCTATCATAATCCATCCGTCTAACGAAAAAAAAAAAAAAAAACATGCCGTGGACCATTCAAAAATCATCGTCAGAAAAAAAAGAAAATGTCGTACATTTCACTCGGATAAAAACAAATCAAAAGTTTCTTTTATTTCAAAACAAATCGCCAAAACAATGAATTTCATTAACTGTTGTCTTAAAACAATAATCCTAGACTGAACTGCTCAGGGCCTAACGCGCAAAGCGACCACGCTACCGGAAGCCAGTCCTTTTGCGAGTGAAGCGGATGTTTTTTCTTTGGCAATAATAAATGTTTCTCCAAACAAAAAAAAGGTTAGCTTTCACATCTTTATATATTAAGAGCTGCGTTTCCCGGCTTTTCCCGGTCTATCCTGAGAATAAAAATTGTGTCTAGTGACATTATATTCAACAATCAGACTTAAATAAAAGGGGAAAAAAAACACTATGCAAAATTACCCTTCCAAACATTGACGACAGATATTAAAATACTTTTAAGAAGTTAAAATGCGAAAGATTGATTTTGAAAACGTACCCATGGAAACATGAAATATAATAAATTTAAGTATTAAATGCAAACTGAGGAAATAAACGATGGATTCAAAAAGCGTATCCGTGGAAACGTGAAAATAAAATAGTTGACAACCTGAATCAAAACGACATATTTCGAAATTGATTTAAAAACGCTTGTAACTTTTTTTCCTTTGAAAATAGAAACTAACGACATAGGTCAAGATATTTCTGGAGTAAAACCTGTCGCTTTTTTCAATAGTGTCAAAAAGAAAACTGTGGGACAATTCCTTCACTTTTTATTGATAGATTTAATGAAGAAAGTAGTGTCTAAATTGCAGCTAAGCCTAAAAAAGTTTGAGCTAAAAACGCAAATTACTGACGGCGTAATGAAGTTAGAGCATCGAAACAAATTGCTTAGAACGCGGAAAATTCTACCCGTTTCAACGATATATAATATTAATATGTGCAAGTAATTTTACACCCCTTTAACAGCCTATAATAGACAATTTACGTGAAATTTGGGCCTAAATTGGAATAAAAAAAGAACTATTTATCGGATTTTTTTTTCGAATTATAGCCTATGTTACTCAGTGAGAAGGCACCTTTCATACAGTGAAAGAATTTTTCAAATAGGTACAGTGGTTCCGGAGATTACCTCGAACATATAAACACACAAAAATTCGTCCTCTCTCTTCATAATATTAGTAAAGATAACACTGTTTGACAATAGTATGTGCGTACATTTTATAATTCTTGTGCCATTATTGTACCCCTAAAAATGGCAAGATGGATTTCAGTGATTTAAGAAGGGCGAGGGAAGGAGGAGAGAATTTTAGTGGAAACAGAAATAGGGGGGGGGGGGGCGCATAGTTAGTTTTTTAACAGTGGGTTTGCTTTTCGCCCCAAGCGGTGAAAAACAGCTTTTGTGTTGGGCCTTACTTATGTAATTTGATCGCAAATTGAGGGAGTTATGGTGTTTTCATAGAAAAACACTTTGAGAATTAAATATATGATGATGATAATAAAATAATAAAAATAATAACATAAAATACGCAAAACAAAGCCATAAGGCATAAAAAGTATTGATCAAAGTTAAAACTACTTATTTACATCTCTTGATTTGTTTTTTTTTTTTTTTTCCCCTAAAATTACTACAAGTTTTTGTTTTAAGCAATGAAGTTCAAATGAACGAATTTCAGGAATTCATTCGCAAAAATCTCTAGCAAAAAGGAGGTTTAGTGCAAAAGAGCTTTCTGATTCAGCGAAGTTGCAAACAAGTTCTCTGTTGCAAACTTGAAAATTTGAAGTTACCGTCAAAATTTTATGGTTCAATGTGTTTCAATGTCAATACGTCTTACTAAAATATTCATCAAATTAACTGCCTCATTAAAATATTCATCGAATAATTGCACTCAATCGAAGCATATTCATATTTTCTTGTTTTTCTCGTGGTAAAAAGCCTTGGAGGGGAGCTCATGCTCCCTCCAAGTTTAATCATCTACAATATCTGCGAATATTTCTCTTTTCTTTTACTCTTGTAATTACATAATTATTTAAATTGCGTAAATCCATTTTTTTTTTAATATCACATTATTTAAAAGCATTATTTCAGAAGAATATCCTAGACACGAATTAAGTTTTCCGATCTTTTTCTGACGAATAATATAATTTTGAAGAATTCTTGAAGCAGCAAAAACATTTTCATACAACCCACGATTCCTGAAACATGAAATTAAATGATTACCCAGTCTGTTTAATCGCTCTCTGTACCCTGTCTTCAGCATCTAGTAATTCTAAAAGAAGCGGCAATCACTGTCGGCGGGATAAGGATTAAAGCGCAACAGCTGCTTCACGCCACTTAGTGACATCTTGTTCTTTAAACGCAATTTAAAAACTCCGTTTTTCCCTAAATATAGACCTGACTTCCTTACTCTTCTTAAGCAACGAAAAGTGAAAAATCTTCACATTTTCTCTTTTCTTCTTCCTCTTTTTTTTTTTTTCTTTTCCCCCGTTTTTTGCCAATTTTAAATACAATGGACTCTCTCTCTATCTGAACTAGGGTTTCCAATCCTGCAATCCCGCATGATATGTAGCGGTATTGAGGGCAAAATCCCGCGGGATTTCTAATTCCGCAAAGATTTTCCATTAAAACGTTTTCCAATTTTTGTCGTCCATAAAACGAATGTTTTTACATTTGTATCATCTGAAGTTTTAATCACCTTCCTGATTACCTGCAAGAAGAGCAAGAAAAATTTTATCTCATTTGGTGAAAGGTAGATTTAGGGTCAGACGGGGAAATTATAGGTCAAAAAACCATGACATCTTAATATTTTCTGAAGTATAAAAGATAAAATGATTTAATTTGGCATGGAGTAAGATTAAATAATTTAGAAATAATTCAAATAATCCCTTCACCTAAAATTGCATTATTATTTATTTTATTTAAATTAAATGAGTGACCAAGAATTTCCACGGATCTAGGCAATTATGAGTTACGCATGGGATAAATATGGGTCACCCCCCTTTTTTAAAGTAATTCTTATGAAAAGTAATTACCATTCTAAATTATTGTTTCTTACCCCACAAAGAGATTTTTTAAGGATAAAAAAAATTATATTGAAGAAATAACACATTATAATTGAAATAATTTGATGTTACTCTTACTAGTTGGCTACAATTAGTTATTGCTCTTTGCTCTAAGCCCACGATTCCATGCAGAAATTTGTTTAATATTTCTATGCTACACTGTTAAAAAAAACCTGAAAGTTCAGGTAATTTTCTGACTGATTTTAACAGAATATTTCCGTAATGCTTCAAAACGTATTTTTTCCTTCCAAAAACAGAAATATCACGAAAGGAAGTAACGAAAACAGAATTTTTCCATTTCTAGGGTTGCCGCTGTGTTGCCTTTGTTAGTATCCTGTTTAGCCTTCAAGTTATGATAAACATCGCTTTTTGATAGTGCTTATTAAATCGCACTGCTACATTTTTTAATTAAAAGCTTATTTAGAATAACAACTCAGATGTCGAAGACAAAATAGATAGCTTGCTATTTCATGTCTGGAAAGTAATATACTCGTATGTCGAAATTGTTTTTACGCCTTTGGACTTGGTAAGTTTGGAAAAATGTTTGCGCCATTTTCAGACAGGCAGCTGTGTTTTGATCGCCCTGGTGATTTGATGTGAGTTTTACTGAGTCAGTATTAGAATATTATTGAGGTGTATTATTTTGCTCAATACTTCGAACAATTCTGTTCGTTAGTCATATTGTGTGTTCTAGCGGTGAGAATAGTTTTAGAATCTCGTGTTATCCATTTAAAATAAAGGCTATTGGATTACTTGTGTACAGACGCAATGGAGACACTTAAACTTAGCACCGCTGGTCACATGTAAGTATTGTAGAATATCTTTGTACATGTTAATATACAAATGTATTTTTCTTGTTAATATGCATTTGCTAGAATTCCGATGGTAGCTGATTTAGAATTTATACAACTATTATAAAGTTACTGTTTTTGCTCTAACGCGTTGTATTCTTGAAAGTCATTAAAACGTTAAATGCCAACATTTCGTATCAACCGGAGATAATCGTGGTGTGCGAGCAAGACAGAAAAAAGTCACTCAGTTTTTTTTTTTGACAGATTGAAAGTAACTATTTTGAATCTCTAAATAAAAGTATGTCTTGCTGTTATATTTTTTGCGAAAAGGCATAGCAGATTGTTAATCTTTGAAAATACAATTACAATTTTGACAAGAATAAGTTTTCTTGACTACTTAGAAATCTGGAAACATTCATTACTCCTTTCCGGATTTCATTTATAATAAAAAATATAAATTATTTAATTTATTTCCTTAGGATCTCATCCAACAACTTATTTGAGATTATTGCAAGTTTCTTGTTAAAACATTTCGGGTAAAACGAACTGATTGATATGTTTAGCCTAAGTATAATGCTTATGCACTAAAAATCTATGTTGTTATTCCAATGAGTGAAAAATGCGGAAATCACCGGGGGGGGGGGGGGTATACATCATCTGGAGCAAAAAATTCTTCACGTGTATGTCAATGATTCTGTTTTTAAACACAGCAAATTGGTATGCGGTACCCTCCATCAGGTATATTATTCCAAGATAAAGTCAACCGGTTTTTAATGGTATTTTATTTGACTCATTCTGCAAAAAAAATATTCTATTTTTTATGTATGCTTTTCCATGCCATGCCAGAATATGTACGAGGAGATGTGGAAGAAAATATCGAGCAGTATCAGCATCAAAAATTGGTGTTATATTCAAATCCACTAATTTCCTTGCTGGTACTTTTCGATTATTTTTATTCATCTGAAGGTGCGAATTTCAAGATAGATGCTTGAAAGGTAAGTTATCAAGCAAAAATTTCACTTAAAATATATTTAAGTAATAAATACAAATTAAAAAAATAATAGTTTTTGAATGGTTAACTATTTTTATAATATATATTATTTTAAACATAGAATAGAAAAACGAGAGTGAAATTTCAGTAAAATATGTAAAAATGAGAAACGAAAAAATAGCGCAACGAAAAATCAAGAACCGAAAGTTCTGTAAAGATACAGAAAATTTAAAAACGGAAAAATAGATGAACGAAAAATTTAAAAACGGAAAAATAGATCAACGGAAACAAGAGAAATGGAATTTTCGTTAAATAACGGAAAATTTATAAATGGAAGAACAGAACTAAACGGAGAAATGAGAAATGGAACTTCTGTTGAGTCACGGAAAATAATTTAACGGAAACGTAATATTTACGGCAACTTTGCTGCCGGTACTTTATCCGTTATTTTCAGGAAATTTTTTTAACAGTGTACCTTCAACAATATGTTTCTGTCAACTGCAAGGTTTTTTCTTTACAATTTCAATTAACTACACTGAAAAAATGTCTAATAATATTTTTAATTTAATAAATTCATTAAATAATAAATTAATATTTCAAATTACTTCTAAAAATGTTTCGCTTGGACAAATAAAATTTCCGACACCTTGTTCCAGAAAATTTATTTCTGCTTTTCCCTTGTCTAAACTTTAAGTTACTTTCCTATGGAAGAATATGTCGTTATTATCATTCATTACAAAGTTTATCTGGTGTTCAAGTGCAGAATGAATTCGGTTGTAGCACCATCTTTTAACATTTTTAAAGAACGAATATTTTTGCAATTGAGTTATTGCAAATTCTTCCCGCTTTTTCTCGTTGTCATGAACAATTCCAAAATAAGCTCATTTTGCATTTAGGGGCTGTCTATATCAGCTTGTTGGGGTATTTTTTTTTTTTTTTACAAGCAGGGTTTTTCTTGATGTCTACATCTGTGCTTTGCATTTGATCTCTCTTCTGCTTTTTTTCTCTTGCAGTTCCAAGATACAAGATTTGTTATAACTATTGAATTATAACAAATATTATTCCCTTATTCCGTACTCTAGTATTCATATTAATTTGTTTCTTATTTTGGTACTTGATGTGTGCCATTATTGCATGCTGAGATAGTTTATCTTCAAAGCTGGAATTGATTTGCTAGCCAAAAGGGCATACTTCAGCAGCAATCGAAGATGATACATCTTCCAGTAATGCACTTGGAGCATTAAAATTTCTTTTTGAGAGAAAGTTTGGCACAGAAAATGATAAGTTGAAGTTAATATGATATTATTCACATAGAAATAAGTAAGAAAAACATCTAAAATATTTGAAAATATACTGACCAAGAATTACCCCGGTGACCCATAATTACCCCACTAAACTGAGGCATAAATCAGTATACTTTTAATGCTAACTATTTTCAAAATGTATGGTTGGCATGAAAAGCTTAGACCATTTGCTATTAAAAAACAGCCCCAACAAAATTGTTTCTTCAAAAGTGTTTCTCCTACACGAATCTTGAAAAAAATCACGATTTTCCGAGACAATCTTCTTTGAAGATGTTTTTATAGAAGTGTGAAAACTATTTTTTTTCCTATTATTTACTTCATTGTTGCATTGTTTTTGATTTTGATATAGGAAAATTGAATGTATAAGGACGTTGGAAGGGGTCATTGATGGTGTGAAAGTGATTATTATTACATGCCAACATCACTTAGATAAAGCTTGATCGCGAAGAGGTAGCGGATGACCTTTAAGCTAAAATATTGTAACGGATTCGGTGCGACTTCCACTTTCTTGAAATGAAGACACAGTTCTTGATAAAAACACAGGAAATTTATTTACACTATGTACAGGAAAGATCTTCAACAACTGCTAAATTATTCATCAGCAATTAAGCAGTTATCACACAACACCGTAAACTCAACGTTTACACACGTATTTACTTCCAAATACGAAAACAACACAGCGAAATGCCTCGCTATAAACAGAGCAAATACACACTCTCAGTTCGAAATCCTCAATCAAAACTGTTTATCCATCGCTAACGGCTTAAATACACCGAAAAGAAATCTCTCAAATATTCCAGAAAATGCTACAACGTTCTACAACTACACTTCCATTGATAAAATCAGTGAATGAAATAAGAAAAAAAAAGAATAGGGGTTGTATACTTTAGCCATATGTTAAGGGGTTGTATATTCATTACGGGAAACTATTTACAGGTTACGTTACTACAATAATTACTATTTACAGGATTTGTAACATTGCCCCCTTCCCAAGGACTGCACGTCTCGGGCAGTACAATCCCCAGAAAGGGTGCCAAACTCCTATCACAAGTTTACAAATATACTCATATATTAATAACTAACAGATACAGAAAACACAATAATAACAAGAAATATTACTAAACATTAAAAGCAAAAATTATCTACGACTTTTATGTGATCAACCATGATTGCTTACGTAATACTCATGAACTATGGCCATAGTATGGGGTTAACCGATCATAATGTACAACCCTAGGTTTTGCATTAGGTGATTTTTGGATCCTCACTACGACGTCATTTAGTCGGTTAAGGACTTTGTAGGGTCCATCCCAATGCGACTGCAATTTGGGTGAAAGACCTTTCCGTCGGATGGGATTCCATAACCAAACCTTGTCGCCTTCGTTGAATTCATGTCCAGTAGACCTTGTGTCGTATCGGGTCTTCATCTTCTCCTCCGCGATGTTGATTCGCTCTCGTGCGAAGTTATGAACGTCTTCCAACCGGGCCTGGAGATCCTGGATGTACTCCTCAGGCGATGCAGGCGCATCCGGAGGACGACCGAAGACGAGATCACAAGGTAGCCGAAGCTCTCGTCCGAAGAGCATCTGAGATGGGGCATATCCGGTAGTCTCGTGGACAGCACTGCGGTAGGCCAGCAGGAACAAAGGTAGCTTCTTGTCCCAATCCTGTTGATTTCTGGATACCATAAGTGAGAGATTGTTCAGGATTGTGCGGTTAAATCTCTCCACCATGCCGTCCGATTGTGGGTGTAGTGGTGTTGTCCTAGTTTTCTCAATTCCGAGAATTTGACATAGGCCCTTAAACACAGCAGAGATGAAATTCCTCCCTTGATCGGAATGAATCTGCAAAGGTGTTCCATATCTCGAGATCCAATGTTGGACTAGAGTCTCTGCTACGGTGGTAGCCTCTTGATCTGGAATGGGATATGCTTCCGGCCATTTGGTGAAGTAGTCGATGGAAACAAGAATGTATTTGTTCCCATCAGCAGTTCTTGGTAGAGGACCCAGGATGTCGATCCCAATTCGTTCGAAAGGAGCTCCAACGTTGTACAGATGTAGCTTCCCTCTGCTTCTCTTCTTCGGTCCTTTACGAGCAGCACAGGCGTCACAAGAATGGCACCACTTCTCCACGTCATCCTTCGCCTTGCTCCAGAAGAAGCGCTCCCGAACCTTATTGAGGGTTTTCAAGACACCAAAATGTCCTCCAGTCGCACTACTATGTATTTCTTTCAAAACATCTGAAATCCTTGATCGGGGAAGTAGTAACTGCCACCTAGATGTTTTACCGTCGTCAGATTCCCATTTCCGGTGTAGCACGCCGTTCCGTAAATGGAGTGAGTTCCATAAAGCCCAGTATCTTTTTGTTGCAGGACTGAAGATGGAAACGTCCTGCCAACTAGGGCGTCGACTGTCACTTTCCATGAACTCCAAAATTGGTTTTATGTCGGGGTCTTCAAGTTGATCTTTTCGAACTTGGTCGTCACTCCATGGATCAGGTTCTGATGATGTTGGAGTCACTGTCACCTGATAGGCAGTAGGGCTAGTCATTCCATACTGTTTCTCGATTCGGGAACAATAATTGCAGTTCTCAGGACAGGGTCTCCTTGATAAAGCGTCAGCATTACCGTGAGACAACCCTTTTCGGTGCTTGATATGCATGTCATATTCCTGGAGCCGCTGTATCCACCAGGCTATCTGGCCTTCTGGATTCTTGAAGTTCAAAAGCCAAGTTAACGAGGCATGATCTGTCCGAAGCAGAAATTTTCGGCCGTAGAGGTAATGATGGAAGTGTTCTACAGCTTTCACTATGGCCAGTAACTCCTTTCTGGTGACGCAGTAATTTCGCTCCGACTTTGATAAGCATTTGCTCCAGTAAGCGATGACATGTTCATTTCCGTCAATTTCTTGGGATAAAACAGCTCCGATACCCTCGTTGCTCGCATCAGTGTCCAGGATGAAGGATTTTTCAGGCTGAGGATAGGCGAGGATAGGCGTTGATGTTAAAGCCTCCTTCAGTCGTATAAATGCATCTTCGCAATCTTTGGACCATTCAAACTTTTGCTTGCTCTCCTCAGCGGATGCAAAGGTCGTGCAATGTTGGAAAAACCCTTTACAAACTTCCTGTAGTACGTGCAGAGCCCCAGGAAACTTCGCAGCTGATGGATGTTTTCGGGACGACTCCAACTCTTGACCGCGGATACCTTTTCTGGATCGGTTTGTACACCCTCCGAAGAGATGATGTGACCAAGGTCCCACTTCCCGGCGGAACAAATTACATTTGGACGGGCTTAACTTCAGATTGGCTTCCTTAAGCTTTTGCAGCACCTTCCTAAGATTTGCCAGATGTTTTTCGAAACTGCGTCCCACGATGATGATATCGTCTAAGTAGACCAGACAGGATTCGTAGGAAAGTCCTCTTAATACTGTCTCCATAAGACGCTCGAACGTAGCTGGTGCATTGCAGAGGCCGAAGGGCATCACTTTAAACTGCCATAAGCCTTGTCCAGTTGTAAACGCTGTCTTCTCTCGGTCATCAGGGTGTATCTCAACCTGCCAGTAGCCGCTCTTCAAGTCCAGAGTAGAAAACCACTTGTGTCCGGAAAGAGTGTCCAAGGTGTCGTCTATCCGTGGAAGAGGGTAACTGTCTTTCTTGGTGATTTCATTCAGCCGCCGGTAATCGACGCAAAATCTGGTGGAGCCATCTTTCTTTCGGACCAAGACGATGGGAGAGGCCCAAGGACTGGACGAGGGTTCGATGACATCATTCTCCTGCATCTCTTTCAGGAGGGTCTCAACCTCTTCCTTCTTGGCGAACGGTAGTCGTCTTGGATGCTGTTTAATAGGGGGGTGTTCTCCAGTGTAGATCCTATGCTGCGTTAAATTCGTACGGCCAACATCCTCCGATGTAGATGAAAACAGATGCTTGAAATCGTCCACCAATTGTTCCGCAGTAGTTCTTTGATCTTTCGACAATGGCGCACTCCCAATTAACTTCGATTTCAAGGACTCAGAAGACACAGTCTCGGGGGAATTGATTCTTCTAATGATGCAGTTTACTGGAGTACAAGTTACCAACACTTCACCTTTCCGGATATTCCTTGGCCTTTCACTCACGTTGACGACTCGCACAGGAATTACATCTTTAGAAAGGTCCACAAGCGTAGATGCTACCAGCACTCCTTTTGGGTTATTGCTTAAGTTGGGGGATTCAATGAGTCCAAATCGAAAACTATTGCTTTCTTCAAGGGAGCCAGGTATTAATGATTCTGACCTTGAGGGAATCGATAAATCTGTTTGGGCTATTATTTGATGAACGGATTTTACATCACTTTCTGCGGGGAAAACGGCTATGTCTTCTCTCATCGAGTGCAGCTCATTAGTCTTGAAGTCGAGGTTGAAGTCATACTTCTTTAAAAAATCCAATCCGAGAATGAAGGGGTCCGTGATAGCAGCAACGAATGCCGTATGATGGTAAGTGGCATTTCCAAACACAATTTCTAAGTTTACTTTACCTTCAATCTCGATCTTGTCACTTGTCACAGTTTGGAGGGTAACGCAGGGCGGCGTCCATAGAATGTTGAGTCCAAATTGACGAGCAACATCTCTTCTAATGATTGTAACATTGGCTCCAGTGTCAATAATCAGTTCGCAGGGAAACCCGTTTACGTATGCGTAAACAAACAGTCCATTACTGCCGCCACTCGTCGATGAAATCTGGAAAACTTTAAGATGGGGCTCATTCCAATTTGGCGACCTCCGCCCCGCGAGATTGCCATGGCTTAGTTTTCCTGGACCTGCGAGGGAGAGGTGCTCTTCCCTCTGGTTTCTTGGCGAGCTTCACAGTTTCTTCGTAAGTGACCCTCGTCGCCACATTTCCAGCACTTAAGTGATTCTCCATTTTGGTACTTGGGAGCCGAAGTCCTTTTGAGGATTCCTGCAATTTCTTTTATTTGCTTTTCCAGTTCAGCAAAGCGTGACGAAACCGGATCAGGCTCATCAGTTTTCACACCGCGGATTGAATGGCGATCCTTGCGGGTTGCTTGCTGGGCGGCCTCCAACTTCATCGCATACACAACAGCAGAACTCAGGTCTTTGACATCCGCCATCCGTAGAGCTTTCTGGATTTCCGGATCTCGAACACCGTCGATGTAGTAGTTGAGTGCCAGGTTGTCTCGAACATCCGCAGGACAGTCGCAAAAAGCAACATGAGACAGTCTCTCGACGTCCGCCGCTAGCTCTTGCAGGGTTTCCCCGGTTTTCTGGAAACGGGACTTCAACTGGAGTCGGCTGAAATCTTTCTGGCACTTCTCGCCGAAGCGAAGCTCCAACGCAGATGTGAGGGCGGCGAAATCCAGGCGCTGGCTGTCCGGAAGGGTCTGAAGAATGTCCGCTGCGTCACCTCTCAGGGATGCTGCAAGATGGCAGGCCTTGGTAGCACAGTCCCATCCGTTCGCTTCCGCCACTATCATGAATTGAGTTTTGTAAACCTGCCACGAAGTTTTCCCATCAAATGTGGCAAGTTTAAGGGATAGTTTCCTATCTTCATTTGCCAACTTTCAAATGTAGATGGCGCGGATTTTCACTCGGTTTATAGGGGGGGGGGAAATAAAGTGCCCTCTCTAAACAGCTTCACACAGAGGGGAGTAATTAGGCGCTAATAGCTGTCACCCCCGGGAACCGAACCCCTCTCTCCCTTCAGGCAAATGCAAAGCTGAAGACCGGTTTGCTCTTTCAACATTTCTCGGGATGTAGTTGAAGAGCAACAAATGGTCAAATTTTAGCTTTCAAGTGATTTTTGTGATGCAGTAGTGGGAATTAGTTTTTCTGAAAGGTATTGACATCAGGGCCCAATTTCCCAATAGGCCTAAGGATGCCAAAATTTTCAGGGGCGGCAAATTTTGCTTTAAGCACATTTTTCTTTAAATTCTTTTTTAATTATTTTTTTTGTTCTAAAAAGTAAAATATTAGCATTTTTTCATTTTTCAAAGTTACAATTTTTTCTTGTCATTTAATAATGATTACTTTCACACATCTTATGAAAATCAAATGTGTTTCAATCAGGGTAATTGATCAGCGTAAAACAGTAAGTGAAGACGAAAAGAGGGTGTCAATTTCAGAAAGTATCGTTGCGTTTATCCAGAAGTCGCAACAAGATTGAAGTTTGACAAGGATTTTAGTGCTATACTTAATTTTATTCAGTGCTGGTTTCTTGAATGATTGGCGTTCATTTTCTTTTTTACATTATTAATATTTAAAAATTGTATTCTGTTAATATTTAGTCTCGAAGATAAATAAAAATGAATGACGAATGAAAAAGGCTGATTGCTTTTAACTAAAGGAAACATGCTAAATTAAAAACCGAAGAACAAAAAAGTCATCAAAACTTTTTTAAACATATTTTTTTTTTCAAATATGCAGTTTTCAAAAGCGGAAACTTTAGACTCTTTGCAATGTATTCCAGTTACAATTTACTAATGAAATACCATTGAACAGTGAGGAGTTGTAAGAACACAAGTGAGTTAACGTAATAACAGAGTAAATTATTCAAATCGTGGATTCGTAGATGAAAAAAATAATAGGATAAAGATTCTGCTATAAATAAAGATGACGACTGATAAAATGGTTAACGCACAAGACATTAAAGTTCAGTGCTCATCAAAGATTCAGCGATATAGATATTAAATAATTAAACTGGGTTTGATTCCAAAACACAGTTTTGTTCAAAAGAGCACGTAAACGTAACTTTTTTTTTCAAAAAGTAACAGAATTCATTCGGAATGTAATCGTGTTTTTTTTTTTTCCCCTTCTAAATTCAAAATGTCTTTTTGAGCAAACAATGAAACAACAAAGTGTTATTTTTTTTTCTTCTGAAAATAAAGATGCTGTCTTATGTGAAACACTAACATGCGTAGCATTCGAGAAAAATCTCGGTTACTCTTTATCTCCCCATTTGTCATCATTATATTTTCTCTTATAGATCTAACTCAAGTCTACATAGGCGTAGGAAGGGGGGAGCTGGGGGAGCTTGAGCTCCCTCTATAATATTTCAGACCGGCACAGCTCCCCCTAAAAAATTCTCACACTATAGCTTTTTGCAGTACATTGTCTACCTCAAATCTGATTTCAAAAATGCGATCTACCTTTTCTAGGAATTTCCATATAATAACCGACAAAGAAAGGGGAGAGATGGAGTGGTTAGTATGATCAGTACATTTCGGTTTCCCTCTTTTCAAACCTCTCGATTCCCGGAAGAAAAAAAGTATTAAAGACAAGTTATCTACATAGGGCTGTTTTCCGCCCTCTCCACTTCGAGCTCGTCTTTCGCACGTGTATTACACATTACACTGTAGCGTAGCTCAGTTTAAATGTTCTTAGTTTTGCATGCCATTTGTATCTCACACTTTCGCTAAAAAGAGATAACTGTGAGTCAGTTTGGCATTGAAATATGAAGGTGCTCCAGACATGTATCAAAAAGAAGGTTTCTAAGGTAAACTTACTCAATTTTAGCTTTACAGAAACTTATCTCATTTTAAGTTATCTGACCTCCCGGACGCTATTTAAAGAATTTCCAGCGAATCCTTTTAGATTCGTTGATTAAAATAAACTTGCAAAATATGACACGAAAGTGAAACTAAAATATCGAGTGGTCATATAATATTTTTATGTATTGCAATTATCAAAAAAAAAAAAAGAAAGAAAAGGAAAGAAAAGAAAAGAAAAACAATGCAGAGAGAGAGAGAGAAGAGGGGGGAGAAAAGAAAAAAGCCCAATGTACAAACATATTTATTTAGCATTTTGTATCCATCGTTTATTTCTCTTTTTTATTTTTTTCATTTCTTCATAAAAAGTTCAGCCCCGACCAAAGAAAATTCTTTAGCGAGTTCTCAAAAGATTAGCAATGTAGTTTTAGAACAAAAAATAGTTCTAAACTAATTTTCGAGGGATTATGATCGTATGTTTCGGGTGTTAAATTCCATGTTTCGATCAAAAGATACGATCAGATAGCGAAAATATCATTGTTCGATGGTCTATCGAAACCAAAAGTGATCTTCTGACAGGGGGCATAGACTAAAAGCCTGAGATACAAATTCTTCGAACAAATTTTTAAAATTCTATAAAAGGTACATTTATTATTTTTGATTGTAAATATTGTCAGAAGAAAGAACCTAAATAAGTGACATACCCAGAAATTACTTTTGCGGATACATATCATTACTGTGATTAAAAAAACAAAAAAACAAAAAAAAAAAAAAAACCACAATTTCCAGAACTATCCCACGGTAAAAACTAAAAAAAAAAAACTTTTTATCCATTATTTTGTTATATCTAAAACCCTGAGGGATTAATTTTTTCATGAAGTTAAAAATTTGCAAAGATAAATATAATTTAAAGAATTCTAAGGTACTACGACACAGAAACAAAAATTCTCACTAATCAAAATCGGTGAAATCTTCATTAGAATATTTAAAAAAAAAAAAAACTTGTAACACTAATAAATAATTGTAAACAACACTGTTACGATGTTAAAAACAGTGCGAGTTTATTGAAAACAAAATTTTTTTGAACATTTAGACTTTATGAAGTTACATTTATTCTTCTTTTTTGCTTTCTCAAAATTAAGGTTTTTTTTTTTGTCACAGCTATGTTTTCATGCTAAAAAAAATGCATGTGGAAGAGGGCACTCAAGCACCCCTCAAAATATTTGAGGTTCTGGGAAACTTTTTCATATCCATTTTTTACGATTAAAAATTTTCCTTTTCACTTATTATTGTTAGAAAAAAGTACCAACAATATTTCATAGTTTTTCTGAAGTACTTTTACTAACATTTATCTGAACTATACAACGAACATTTTATTTAAACACATTTCAGGCGCACTGTTTCTCTACTTATTCCTCTGTTTCTAGTTCTCATAAAAGAAAATCTTCTAAATGCTACGCTGCAGAAGCCCTCCCCTACCTCCTAAAATTTTAAAAAGCCTTGCAACATTTGTTTTTAGAGAGCGATTTCCTGAAAATTCCCGGAAGAGAACCCATGACTGAATACCTTGACCTCCACAATATGATAGATTATATAATATTCCCTTCAATTTCAAAACATTGCTATGCCTCTAACATTAACAAATATGATCTATCTCGAATAATTTTCGGAGAGCGACACCCGAAACTCTTCTTTCTGATATCAAAAAAGAAGGATGAAAATTCAGTTTTTAAAACTACAATTTCTAAAACTTTAAGGAGAAGGAATCTTTTCCAATAACCTCATTGAGGAACGCTCTCTAAGACTTCAGTTTCTAAAAAATTCCAGAGAGCCCTAGAACCTCCCCCTTTCCCTGACATCATTCAGGACTGTCTTCAATTGCGTTTTTAGAACTGCAATTTTGAAATATTGGGAAAGAGATGTAAATCGATCGAGGACAATCCCTGAGTCATATCATTTTTCCTAACGTCATAAATATGGCCTGAATTAGCGTTTTAAAGACATAAATTCGAAAATTTTCCAGGGAGGGCATTCCAACTTTTTCTCTCCTTAACACTGCCAAAGACCGTCTAAAACTACGTTTTTAGAACTAAGATTTCAGAAATTTTCTAAGGCTAAAGCCCCAGGACCCCCCTATTGATACGTGCGCATCTTCGAGAACTGACCGACCCCCTTCCAAAAACCAGAAGTTTTATTACCTCATTCTCTCCATATACAATTGAGGCAGTGAGAAGCAAAAAGATGTAAGTGGCAAAATTAAAAATTTGGAGACAACCAGTTCAAATAGTAGAGGGACCTCTCCTCTGTCTTGGGGCAAGAGATTGTACTAATAGCCCTGGTAGGTGCTGCTGTACAGCATGATTTAGAAAAAAAATCAATGAAGGCTTACTTGATACGTTTTACTCAAAACTTGAAGTCCACTTACATCCCTTTGCTTCTGACTGCCTGAATTTATATATTAGATATGATTGGAAACATTACTGGAAAAGAGAGAGGAAGACGAAAGGATCGACAATCATTTCAAATAAGAAAATTTTTTTCAATTGCTCCAACCCCAAAAAAAATCTGGTGGTGCTACTGCTTCTGTCCCTTGGATCCCTATCATGAGCCCCAGTTCCCCCTACTTTTATATAGTTCCTACGCCTCTGCAAGTCTATATCATGTTTCAATAATTCATCTGCGTGCCATTACAAGGAAATGTTTTAAAACTTCAAAGAATGATAGAAAACATGTTTTATGAAACTATAGGGCCATGAAAAATAAATAAATAAATAGATAACCATGCTGTAATTAATTGATAATTGCAAACAGCGGCGTAGCGTAGGTTTCTGCCGCCCGTGGCAGGCACCAAATTTGCCGTCCCTCTTAAATTTCTTTGCTGAATGCCGCCCCCCCCCCCAAAAAAAAAAGACATTTTTAACATTTTATAGAACGAAAACAGGATTTCATTATCCAAAATACGTTTTCCATTTTAATATAATATTACGTCAAACAGGAAAAATTGTTGGTTGAAATATTTTTCAAAAATTATTGCATTATGAGCGATAATATTTTCCTTAAATTAAAACATTTAAAACGTGATCAAAAACTGTATATACTGGTATACTGGTAGTAATTCTGAAACCTCTTATTGAAAAGAAAAAGAAACAAAAATATGATTATAAATTACCTGAGAGATACACATATTTATACTTGAAAAATTTTTTCTTAACCTAAGCTATTAATTTTCTACTTTTCATCAACGGAAAATCTTTAACAACACTATCAATGTCGATTATATCAGTCTGTTCTGTAAAATGTTTTATGAAATGTCATTACATAAAATAACCCCTTGAATCCAAATATGACCACCGTTTCCCCCTACCCATCCCATTTTGGAGTTTTGGCGATAGTGATACTTCCTCCCCCTCCCAATGTTTTCTGTTTTTGACTGTTTTAAAATCGTTGTTATTATTTTGAGTGGGAGAGGGCATAGAGAAAAGAAAAGTTTAAAAACATGAACATTTGTCGCAGGGTGGGACCTTCAAGGTGGAACTCCCCCCCCCCTAAAATATTTAAAAAAATCATCAAAACGATCTTTTTTCTTTTTTACCACAATTTGTTGTCGATTGTACTTCTCGATGAAAAATCAAAGTATCGGCTTAACTTCTATGAGCGCCATGTCTGAAAAAATGTGCACGTTAAAAATAAATTAATAAAATAAAACAAATACATATTTTAAAAAAAAAAAATCTTGAAGCACCGTATCATGAGTCGCATCACAGATCTTTAGTCGCAAATCTTCCCAAATTATTTATATTTACTAAAGTTACAATCACACATATAATTAAGATTTCGAATGAAATTAAATCATGCCTATAATTCAGCATTAGTATCTTTATATAAATAAAACGCAAACTCTAAATTTATATGTCCGGGGTAAACTCAGAAAATACCTGACCGATTTCGTTAAAATTTTTAGTTTGCCTAGGTTAGTGCCTGGAAGGTTTATAGACCTTTTCGAAAAAAAGTCGATGAATAATTCTTTTTTTATTCGAAATTGACGTTTTGAACCCAAACACGGATATTTCTACCCCGTTTCTTTAAAATTATCGAAGATCATCTAAAATTGCGTTTTGAGTAGTGATGTTCCGGATATCGGTATCCGTATCCATAGATATCCGATTGAAAATAAAAATCTGTATCCGTATCCGTTACTTTTTTGACGGATCTAAAACGGATCTTTTCTATTCTAAAAATTCTTAAATATTTGAGTAAAAGACTTAAATTCCGTTCAAATTAGGTTATATTCCCTACATAAATTATAAGGTATCGTTTCAGAAGCCAATTAGTACCCCCCGTCGTGAAAAGGAAGGAGTAATATAAGTTTTAAAAGTGTGTTTCTGTGTGTCAATTTGTGGCATCGTAGCTCTGAAACATGTGAACTGATTTGGATAGTTCTTTTTTCGTTCAAAAACTGACTTTTTTGAAAGTGTTCTTAGCTTGGCCTCGATTTTTTCGAACTTTAATTACCGGAGATATTAATTAAAAACCGACTTAACGTTTTTCACAATTAGGGTTGTAAAAACTTACCCGTACGTTAAAAATATTGGCATAATTGAAAGAACGAGTTTTCTGCGTTTAATATTAGTTTGGAACTTCCAAGTTGTACAGTAAGGACCTACTATAATCTTGTTAAGTAAATTTTAAATGCAATTCTAAGCCTTTAAACGCGCGATTTCATAGTCGGAAGATTAGGAGAAAAAGCTCCATGATTTAAAATTTCTATCTGCTATCAGTTCATATTTGTTAACAATGTGTGTTCTGACCCGCGAAATTTATCTTCATATGAGGTTCTTTTTTATAATGTTTAATTTAATATTAGTTTTTTTTATTGATTTGGGGTTTCTGTTATTCTTCATTTTGGTTTTTCTCAGCATCCTTCAAAAAAAGTGAGATTAAATACTCTATTTACTGTTAGTAAAGGTGTTCCTGTCTCTGTGATATCGTCGGTCGGAGTAAGTTGGGTGGAATGGGTCAGCACTGCATTTATGCTGATGCGATAAAATGCGAAAAATATTATTTCTAGCCTATCTAGTAGCAGCTTTACCACTCTTGTTCCTGTATCCTACATCTACCGAGCAAGCTAGAAATAATTTTCAACATTCTATTTAAACATTAAAGCAGAACTGATCCATTCCTTCCAGCTCTCCCTCAATTTTTGCTGAGATTTTTTTAAGGGGTAAATCATAGTCTTGACTATTTTCGCCGTAACCGACATTTTTTGAAGAAACAGTGCCATTATTCTGACGGGAATACCTTTTGTAACGAATTTTACACTTGGATAGTTGAATTGTGTAAAAAAAAATTTGAGATCCGTATCCGTATCCGCGGATCTTGCCACTAATGATCCGGATCCGTATCCGCGGATCTACTTTTTTAACGATTCGGCACATCACTAGTTTTGAGAGCTTCGGTGTCCAAAAAAATTCTGAAGTCTTACCTTTCATCCTCTTCCCTTTATATACTAACACCGTAAAAACTCATTTATGCACCACTTTCAATGCTGTTAAGGCAACAGATGAGGGGGTTTTCGAACTTTGCTCCGAAATCGAAGATTCAAAAAGGTAACTTGCTGCATAAACTGCAGAGTTCCTCGTCTACAATCCCTCTGAGGCGCTCATCAACAAAATGTAGCCGTTTATTTCGTGTATGAATGTTTATTTATAGTTACCGCCACATTTTTCATTATATCATTAGTCATCAAATTGCATGTAAAAAATTGTCAATAAAAAGTGAATTATGTTTCTGATTTTATATTAACTTTATATCCAATGAACCGTTTTTAAGAGAATGAATTTCGAGAATTATTTAACTACCGATTCCAGTTGAGTGAAACATTTTCCGCTTTGTAATGATATATGTATATATTCATCTTGTGAGCTGTGATGCATATTGACTGCATAAACTGCAGAGTTCCTTATGTACAATCGATTTGAGGCGCGCCTTAGCAAAATGTAGCAATTTATTTCGAGTATGAATATTTATTTATAATCACCGCAACTTTATTCATTATCATTAGTTATCAAATTGCATGTAAAAAAATGTCGATATTAAGTTGATTATGTTTCTGATTTTATATTTACTTTATAACGGATGAACCGTTTCCTTATTGAAGAAAATGAATTTCGAGAAATATTTAATTATCAATTCCAGTTGAGTGAAACATTTTCGCTTTGTATGATATGTATATATTTATCTTGTGAGCTGTGATGCATATTGAGTGCATAAACTGCAGAGCTCCTCGTGTACAATCCATTTGAGAAAAATGGCTCAAATGCGCTTAAGTTGAAAGTTGTTTGCGCTCATCAACAAAATGTAGCCGTTTATTTCGTGTATAAATGTTTATTTATAGTCACCGCCACATTTTTCATTATATCATTAGTCATCAAATTGAATGTAAAAAATTGTCAATAATAAGTGAATCATGTTTCTGATTTTATATTTACTTTATATCCAGTGAACCGTTTCTAAGAGAATGAATATCGAGTATTATTTAATTATCAATTCCAGTTAAGTGAAATCTTCCTGGAACAAAGTAATCTATATTTGATTGATTTAATTTGAAGGTAATAACTTCAGATAAAAATGCCTCGATCGCAGAAATAAATTACTTTCTCCAAGCCTTTCCGTACCATTGCAGATGACTTTTTAGTATCTTGTAAGTTTTGACTACCCTAGGAGAAGTCCCCCCCCCCCACTAAAATTTACGGTTATGTGCTGAGTAGGTATTTATTACGGAAATACTGAACAAAAAGGAGACATAAATGTTGAAGAAATTAAATTAATGATCAATTTCCATGAGGGAAAATCAAAAAGAAAATGAAAAGGAAGACAAGAATAAATTTAACAGTATCAAATTCTTATCCAAACCATTATTGAAAGGAGATTCCTCATTTTCTTGAAAAATAGTCACAACCCTAAAACTTTCAAAACAGGAAAGATTCTTGGAGTTGGTCTGCACATTTTTTCCTCTTTCGTTTTTCTCTTTTATTGCTCATATACGATGTTTGTGTTTGTCTAAATCATATACTTTTTCTCATTGAGATATTAAGTCAAGAATGTTTAGGAAAACTATGATAAAAAGTTGAAATTTCAGAAATTATTCTGAGTGTTGATCGAACAAGACATATAATTTGATGGCGCCTGCTTTTTCCTGAGAAGAAATCCCTTTATTAAGTGACTAAACCGAAGCAATCGTTAAACCGGTAACTTCAAACCAAACTCTACAATACAGCAAACGCGACAAGTTTAGATAAATTTAAAATTTTTGCTCACATATAGTTAAACGCACTATGATTTATCATTTATCTCATAAATAAAAAAAAAAAACATATATAAATGCTTTTCGTTTCAAAATAGCCGAAAAATCGCTTTTATTTTTTTTTCATTTTATTAATGAATGGCATTCACAATAACAAAATACGGACCGACAAAATTAAAAATTGCGAAATGCCTCAGTGAAAAGCTGAAATTAGCAAAAGGAACGCATTCAACCACCGATGGGGAGTCGATTCCCTGGGCCCTCGGGAAACATCGTTATCAGACTTTAAAGAAAGGCGGAGCTCGCAAGTGGCTCGCGTTGGGAAAGAGGGGGGAAAAGCTTAAGTGATTTATGGTAGTAATTTAGGAAAAGAGCAAGAGAGCGCTATTTTTCAGATTTCTTACTTCAGCGACACCTGCATGAGAAAATTGAAACTAAATGTCCGGAGATTGAACAAGTTTTTTGAAACATCCACACTTTAAAATATAAAAATTGATGAAAATGAAATTTAAAAATTATCATTAAGACCCTCAAAGTCTTATGAAACATCGATAACTGTTTTTTCCCCAAATATTATTACGGGATTTGTAGTAGGACGCAAAGTTGCTCACTTTTTAGTGCGTGTATGGTTGCTATTCTGAAACCGTCGCCAAGCGAGATTTTCATTTAAAATTAATTTAAATTATAAAAACGCAAAATTTTTCTACAATATTATCTCAATCGATTCTAGACTGAAAATCCCGTCGTATGCAACAAAGATCGGGAGACTATTTGTTGTTGATTTTCATTACTTGAGTAGATTAATTTTCCCTTGGCGCCAATCTCTTGGGACAACAGCCTTAATGGACGGTCGAGCAACCGATGTGGGAGCGCCAAACTGTACAGAGCTGCTTTCCGCGATCGCCAATCTACTTTCCAAGTTTTTAATTTTCTCATCCACATGATTTTCAACTGTTGCGATACGGTTTTCTACTGTTTCAAATTTTTCATCAAAAGCATCAACTCGATGCTCTATCTCATTAAATTTATTTTCCATCAGTCTTTACCGAAGTAAGGTCGTTTTTAATCTCCTCTTGGTTAGAAGCTAAATCATTTTTCAGTACCATTAAATCACTTTTCAATTGTTCTTGATTAGCCGCAATGTCATTTTTTAATTGTTCTTGATTTGCAGTAAAACTTGCAGTCAAATCACTTTTTAATTGTTCGTGATTAGCCGCCATATCATTTTTAAATTGTTCTTGATTAGCCGCCATATCATTTTTTAATTGTTCTTGATTAGTCGCCATATCATTTTTTAATTGTTCTTGATTAGCAGCCAAACTTTCAGCCAAGTCGCTTTTCGCAGCATTAATTGCTTCCAGAAGTTGTTTTAATTGGTCATCCATTGCGCGAGTAATCACCATAAAAACAAAGTCTATAAATTCAAACAGTCTTTATGAAAAAAATGTCCAAAGTCACACTTACTCCAAGAAAGTCCAGAAGAAGCCCCACGTTGGGCGCCAATTGTAACGGATTCAGTGCGACTTCCACTTTCTTGAAATGAAGACACAGTTCTTGATAAAAACACAGGAAATTTATTTACACTATGTACAGGAAAGATCTTCAACAACTGCTAAATTATTCATCAGCAATTAAGCAGTTATCACACAACACCGTAAACTCAACGTTTACACACGTATTTACTTCCAAATACGAAAACAACACAGCGAAATGCCTCGCTATAAACAGAGCAAATACACACTCTCAGTTCGAAATCCTCAATCGAAACTAACTGTTTATCCATCGCTAACGGCTTAAATACACCGAAAAGAAATCTCTCAAATATTCCAGAAAATGCTACAACGTTCTACAACTACACTTCCATTGATAAAATCAGTGAATGAAATAAGAAAAAATAAAAGAATAGGGGGTTGTATACTTTAGCCATATGTTAAGGGGTTGTATATTCATTACGGGAAACTATTTACAGGTTACGTTACTACAATAATTACTATTTACAGGATTTGTAACAATATCATTTTCTATCATTTAATAGGTAGAATCAGCCAGAAAGCGCCGAGTAGTAAAAGGCATTCTCGTTGATCCTATCTATAACAAACTAATAACAAACAACTTATTACAAATGATACAAATGATGTTTCTGCTGCTTCAAAGTCTTCCGCCAACTCTCCGTGGTCAAGCTTTACCTCAAATTATTATACCTTGTGTTTAGTTTTCCTATTCTTTGATTTTATGCGTTCTAATAGTAATATGTGCAAAATCAAGTTAAGTCAATTACCTAACTTTTTGTTAGAGAATTATCTGTACTGTTATTTTATAATCAATTTCAGTTACCTTAACCTGTTTCAGTTTCAAATTCCAGTTGTACTGCTTGTATTGACTACATACAGTGAATTGGGGGGGGGGGGGGCTTAACTTTTCGTCAGTGCTCAGAAAAGGGCGCAGAGCCTGAAAGGTTGAGAACCGCCTATTTTAGATTACAATTAACATTTATTAACTGCAAAGAGTATAAAACCAATAAAAATGCTAAGAAGCACTCAAAAAAATAAACAAAATGTTAATGCACAGGATTTAAAAGCATTTGGAAATTTAAAATGTTTTATCTTTCGTCTTTTTTTTTTTAAATTATTTTATCGGTTGTCTCACTGAAACTTGAGGGTTAATTTATTTAATCTGAGGTAGTATTTATAAATTAACATTATATAACCACCTTAAAAATGCATTATCTCAAGAAAACAAAAAACTGGGTGATAAATAAGTACCCTCTAAAGGTGATCGAAAAGTGCCCCGATCCAGGGGGGTAATTTCTGATCACAGACGCTTTGAAATATTTGAAAAATTTTTTTTTAGTTTTCAGCTAAAAGAAGGTTTTATAAAACTTGCCTCATAAGTAAACAAACTTTCCTCTTAAATTGAAATTTACCCTTGAGCAGTTGTTTCACAAAACGAATGTTTGCTTGTTTCCTCGTAACACTCTAGTGAAAGTACAAATATAAGAATACAATATATGAATCGCAATGTCGTCTAATAAGTAAAAATTCGAGAAAGAACAAAAATAAAAAAGTGGAGCTGAGCTTTCATGCATTATTATGATATTTTTACTGTTGTTGTTTCGCACGATTATAGAGTCGACTCCCGATAACTCTAAGCTTATAACTCGAATATTTCTTTATCTCGAAGTTTTCATTCTGTCCAAAAATAATTTAATGTTTTCAATACAAAGTTGTCTTTGTATCTCCAATTACCATGGGCGGATTTATGGGGGGGGGGCAGAGGAGGCAATGCCCCCCTCCCAGTTTTGGGAGGACTTTATGTAATAACAACACATCTTCCAAAAATTAAAAAAAACAAAAAAAAAACATTTTTCTTTTTTGACTAGTTCAGAAGGGCATGGGTGAACTTATAGGAGGGGGGGGGGGGCATAAGGGGCAATGCCCCCCAGTTTTGGGAGGACTTTAAATAGTAACAACACATCTTCCAAAATCTTAAAACAAAAAAAAATGATTATTTTTTTCTTTTTTGAGTAGTTAGTGCAATGAAAATGAAGAGAATAGCGAATGTCCTTTCCTGATGGGAGAAAAGGAAAAAAAAAAAAGAACATTAAATACAAACAGTACAACTGTCACTGGGGTGCTGAAAATATGCCTAAATTCACTATTTTGGACTGAAAACCATTTGGGCAAGTATATAAATGAAAATACAGGCTAAACGAGCTACGCATTCAGCTGCAACACTTATAATAATTGACGATTATTTTAAAGTTAGAACCTAAAACAAAGGGAACCCCCCGTTCTACTTGTTATGATTTGTTTCCTTTCTTTTCAGAATGTTTATTTTCAATTTGCGTGACTTCAAAAACTAGATATTTTGTGTTGTTACAGACGAAAGATTTTGAAGAACCTTCTGGATTCACACGTTCAGATTGGTAAAATGGTAAAAATCCTAAGAGGGATACATATAGGGCCGGATTTGCCTATAAGATAAACAAGCTTCAGCTTCGAGTCACTGCTTTGAAGTGGGTCCGTAACTTGCAAAAAATTGCATGATTTGTTCCTTAAAATATGGAAAGTGCTTGAAAAAATTAATTTCATCTTCAAGTACTTGAAAATCATGAATATTTGGAAACGTGTGGCTACAAACCTTAAATTTTAAAATTTCTAACAAATGGTAGGGAGAGGAATGCCAAAATATGTCAAATTCAGCACCTTGCTACATCCTGCATCAAAAGTGTAAAAATCATGGTTCTTACGTTTGTAACATATTACTTGAAATAACTTTTTGTGACTCACATGTTTTATATCTTGCTATTTATTTAATCAATTTATGGTATTTTGGAAATTCATTTGTATTGATTGCTTTTATCTTGCTTCTAATGCATATTGTTAATCTGTTTAGCCCAGAAAAAAATGACACACTACCTCTATTCCTTTTTGTTTTCTGCACTGCTTAGAATTTAAAAAAAGGTTGTTGTAATGAGAAAATTCTATAGTTTATTTTTTCTTTTAAACTTAAAACAGCTGTTTTTTTTTTTTTTTTTTACAAAGTTTGAATAATACTGTGCAACTGTATGATCTAGTACTCAATTTCAGAGATTGGAAAGTGCAAATGAGGTGCCTTAAATCATTAAACGTTCTAAAATCCTTGAAAAGAATTGGTGCAGCATAGCCTACTAGGGCTCTTTTGCCAAAACACCAAATGTAACCAACCAAACCTTGAAAATAATTAGACGTCTTTGAGACTCCTAAGCAAAGTGTGCTTCTATTTTATTTTTTTATCAAGTGTATAAATTATGAATTGTTCTAATAAGTAGTATGTTACTCTCATGTTACATATTTTCTAAATCTGTACAGCATTTCTTTTAAAGTATTAACTTACATCACAAAGCACATTTAAATCATAAAATGTTTTTAGAAAAGTTATGTGTCTATTTTCCCCCCGAGACTTTTGTCTATCCAATTAACCCTTATAATGCTTTAAAATGCAGAATTTTATATCCATTTTACAAAATTTCCTCCGGGGGAGAAACCCCCGGACCCCCTAAAATTGGAGATATTCTTTATCCCACTTAAAAGGGAGCCCTGCTCCATTCTCTTGATGCCAGTCACCTCTCTTAAGGTCAATTCAAAAAGGACAGCATGAAAACACACATTAATGAAAACGACACACACAAAAGTAAAGCATAGCCTTATGCATCACAGGAAAACAGACCAAAACATGGGGGAGGGGGAGGGACAATTTAAAATGTTGCTGAAAAAAAAAAATCCTGCCCCCCCCCCCAGGAACTCAGTCTTAAATCCGCCTATGCCAATTACCCCTTTTAAGTCGAAGTTTTCACAAAAGTTTCGTTTCCAATTTATGCATAAAAATGCAGTCAAAATATTTTAAAAGAAGTGTTTTTTTTTCTTTTCTTTTCACACACTGTTTTGCTTATTAGCTTATGTAAAGGAGGATAATTTATTTACAATATTGGGCCTATGACATGCAAACTTTATGACGTTTTAACATGTGATTAAGAAAAATATAAGCAGGCAAAAATAACTTCCTTTTTCGAACTATCTTGATAACTTTAAATATCATATAATGTTATGAGGTATGGATTTTACTTATTAATTAAACTTTAAATCTTCGCTCTCCACAGTTCACTTATGGTTGATTACTTGAGTCAAAATCGAATGACTAAACATCAGGGCACCCCCCCCCCCCCCAAGAGCAAAAGTGCATTCTTCCATAAATATCTCAAAGACCCCCTCCGAAAAAAGCAAGAGCCCCCCAAAACGGTGAAATACGCCTCAAACTCCCCCTAAAAATTTCATACAAATTTGGCACAGTCTGCGCCATGACCCCCCCCCCCTTTCCCTAGGTGAACATCCCTGATAAACGTTAGTAACTAGAAAGTCGCCCGTCAAGGTATGACGAGTGAAAATTGTTTCTAGTCTTTTAAATTTGAACGAAGCAATTGCCCGTTTGGTGATATTTTAATACATATTTGAAATTTTAGCCCTAACTCCAGTGGGTGAACTCGAAACTTCAGTCGATAGCGTTGATTGTTGATCATTTTTCGTTTCTTTATTCCCCTGAAATGACACTGTCTTACCAATAAAACTGTTAAGTTGCCGAATCCAGTTCAGCCTTATCACAATAAAGTCTTTCCCTGCATGTTAAACATTATCAAAACATGTTATCAAATAATCATGCTGTGGAAAATTATTTGATTTGGAATGGCAACAGCCATTCAACGCTTCCTGGCATGAACTCGAATCAAGAGTTCAGTCGCCACTGAATCACCGTTCGATGAATGTTGAAATTCGATGCTTTTGATGTGACGAGAGTCACCCCTTTTGATGGGACTTATGTTCCCAATTTTCGATATAAATTATGTGCACTGTATATACGTTTCAACTAACAGTTCTTAATTAAAATGTTTTTTCTAACCTTCAATTCGTTTGTCGATTTTTGAATTTGATGTGGCAAGTGTTTACCCATTGAATCATAAACGATACATGCCATGGCACGAGTTTCATTGTTGAAACACGCGGGTTACTCGATCATCGGTTATTATTTATATAAGGATAGTTTTAAACTTTAAAAATTCCAATTTTCTCAAAGTTCTTGGTTTCTTACCTAAAATTCTAGGTTTTTTTCTCCCTTCGCTACAATTTTCTATGTTTTTTTTTGAGCAATTACAATTGCTTATTGTTCTCACTTGATGGTCTTTGAGGTTCGGTTCCTATTTCAGTTTGGGGGCCTCTGCAGCACTCCTGCCCACCGTCCTCTGCAGGCGCGGCTCCTCTGATTCTGAGCACGTTCCCCCGGATTCTGCTTCTCCTGGTCGGTGGCGTCCATGTCCTGCACACTCGCTCACACATACACATACACCTACGTGCATACACACAGGTTTACACACACACACAACTATACCAATGTAACCGCCCAGGATGAGGGGCAGGCTTGGAGGAACAGCAGCCGTTTCTAGAAACAATAACTCCAATGAGTAGGGTCCTGTCGCAACTCGTAAATGCGAAACACATAATTTGAATTCAAAATGTCAGATTTCAAATTAATTTATTTTTTTACAACTCTACATACAATAGAGGACTGCAAACATGGAGCTTTACCTCCGCAGCTGTCAGAGCAAGTGCTTTCCGCCGCTGGTTATCGAATGTCGGCTCTGCCGCTTTAATAAATGGCACCATTACTTTATGTGGAAATGGCAACTCTTCTTCCTTTAGAAGAGTGATTGACAGACAGTCGAATTTGATGTGTACATGAGGAGTGTTTCAAAATAAATTCTTGTATTAATACTGAACTTTGAAGTATTTTCACCCTGTTTCACTCATTTTCCTTTGTTTCGTAATGGATGAAAACTTGAATTCTATTGGTTCCGAAGAGGTTTGCTTTTTATTCGTTTTAAATTAACCACATTTGTGACATACTTAATAAACATTCAGAAGAATTTCAAAAGTTTTAGCCAGAAAATATATTCTAAGGTGCATTTAGGATTATATTGCAGGCACTTATCATGTTTTAAATTGCTAGTTTAGTGTTTCCATGGAAACAAATTCTGCTAACTTTATATATAATTTTCTTTCCCGAGTTGAGACCTTTCAATTGGCAACTAAAAAATATAATCGAAATGATAAGTTAGGTTAAATGTTAGAGCTCTCAACAGGAAGTGATTTGGTAAACAAATGCACTAAAACTCCGAAGGAGGTGCTGATAAGAAATCAATACAGTTCTACACAAACACTGAAAATAAAAAGCAGTCTGTTAATTTTAAAAGTAACATGGGGCAGTTCTCAAAAGGTGGGAACAAAAAAGTTAACTTTGAGCAATTTCAAAAATTTTCGAATTTGACATCAATTTTGATTTTATTCTATAGTATGCATACCTAGAACACAATATATGAACATGAAAAGACAGCAGGTATTTGTAAAAATTGTTAATTAGCAAATTAAATCAGCAATCTGTAGGTAACAGATTTTGGACATTGTTTTCCTGTAGGTAACGGATTTTGGACATCATCATAACGTAAGTTTCACCATTTTTGACAATTGTTAATCTGATTTTTAACTTTTCCAATGAAAATTTTATTTACTACTTTTTAAATTTTGCAATTTAATAATAAAGAGGATATTAATGAAATACTTGAATGGCTATACAGTGGCTCCCAAAAGTCTTCGTACACCTACGTTTTTCAACGAAATAGGCCCCAATCCATTGGTTAGAATTAATATTTCGGAATAGGTATTTATTTATAAGATGTATGATTAATTTTTACCAAAACTACATGAAAAGTTTTTAAAAAAAATAAAATTTAATTTGTAAAAAATCAAAAACCAAAAAGTGCCGGAAATTTTATCTCACAAAAGTCTTCGTACACTTTATAAAATGTCTATTTATTATTGAATAATCTAACTTTTTATTAAGTTATTAATTAGTAGAATATCATACAGTATACATAACACCTTTTAAACGTCTGGGAATTGATTTCAATCTTTTTCTTTCTTTTTTTTGCGTAATTTCTGAGTAAGTGTTCAGCCATACTTCGAGTCTTACTGTTTCTAGCTCTATTTTCGTTTTAAAGCCGTATTTTCCTAATCTAGCCTATAGATATCTCTAAATACATTACATTAAGTTCAAATCTGGAGATTGAGGGGGTTTTTTCTGAATTTTAGGACGATTTTTGAGGTACTAGACGCAAACGTTGAAAACCGAGTGCTTCATATCGTTATCTTGATAAAAAAACAAAGTTGTTTCCAATAACCAAATTTTTGATTAAGAGTTCAAAATTGGTTTTAAAAATATTTAAAGGAACAGTATGATTCATTATTTCATAAAAAAATTCCAAACTACCAAGTCCTGATGCTGATATGCACCCTCACACTAGTACACCTCCACCGTCGTGATTAACTGATACAACTAAGTTCTTAAGATTAAGTTCCTAATTTTTTCTTCTACTTACAATTATGCAACAATTTAAACAAAAATGTTGAATTCATTTTTATCTGTAAACAAGACGTAATTCTAAAACGTTTTTAGCTTATTTATCCTTGATTTTGCGACGAAAAGCGTAAGCTTTGTGTTTTTCGTGCGAACAAGAAAATTTCTGCGGGAAGAGGCCCCATTTAATCCAGCTAATCAGAGAACTTGGCGAAAAATTTTAGGTGAAAATTAAACGTAAAATTTTTCTTTTAACTCTGTAAAAACTTCTACAGCACTCAAATGAGTATTTTTTATAATTTTTTGAGGCTCTCCTCTGATATGCCCCCCTCTTGGCGAGATTTTAATTTTTCGCTCGATACGAAAATCGCCAATAAGGCGATAACTTGGCAACCCTGGTTTTGCAACTTGAACGCTGGAAAGTAGTTTCTCTAAGTCTGTTTTTGCACGTGTATGTGTTTTAGGAGGTAGGTGCTCATATGTTTCGCTCTTAGGGAGATTTTAAGTTGAATACTCTAAAATAAAGTTTCAATTCAAACTTTATTTTAGAGTATTCTTTTTCTTGTTGTTTTTTAATGTTAATTTAGTTGAATTTTCTATTTTAATTATGAGTTCGGTTTGTGATGTTGTCCAAATGTATCAATAGAAATTTTTGAATGAATCTTCTTTTTCGTCAGGTCGTCCAACGTTTGGACGTACCGGAGTCCTAAATAGATTTTTTATATTTAAACTAATTGAAAATAAAGAGGTTAGGTAAGTGAACATATTTTGAATTATTGTGTTTTTAGTGTGTTTCTGGTAGTTTGTATTTTGGTCTGGTTGGCATTTTTGTAGCACAAAAATGGTGTTAATTTCACATAAAATCTGTGACTTTATTGTATACTGAACGGAGGAGATCTGTGACTTATATCCGACTGTGATGTATATTAAAAGTCGGAGTACTTTCGTAATGAGACCGAGGGCTCGTATCCCGGAGAAACAACGGAAAAAAATTAATGCATTAATTTCATTAAATAATTAATGACATAATTTGAATTTTTCCTGTTGGCGCTAAAAAAGCATCGCTAAGAACGATGTATGACATATGACGTCATACATAGTTTTCTTGGCGACGCTTTTTTGGCGCCAACAGGAAAAAGTCGCCAAGAGGGGGGTATATCAGATTTGTTCCTTTTTTGAACTTTAAATCTCTGATCACGTTTTGTCAACTTTGCCGGTTGACCTTTTCTTACCTTGTTTTCGGTCCGATTCCTTTGTTTAAAGCATTTTATCAAGCAATCTACTATACAAACAAATAAATTAACTAATTTAGAGTCATTTCAAACCAATTTACCGCAACTGTGGGAAACATTCGAATTTTGAATGGTGGTTGCGGTTTTTTACGAATACCAGCGATTTTATAGCAGTAAGCACAATATTAAGAAATAAATAAACAAAAAATTAAAGCCAAATGACTTATAAGGGTCAACACAATGCAAAAATAATAATAAAACGGCATATGATAATTTTAATCATGAATTTATTCGAAAATATTTGAGTGTACGATGACTTTTGTGGCGTGGTATTTCTCTGTCTCTTCGTTTTCTGACCCATTTCAAAAAGTAGATCTGTTAATATTTTGAAAAAACCAATGGGTTGTATTTAGAATGACACAGGAATGATGTGAAAAAATATTGGACTCCATATTCGAATTCAGTTTCGAGTTATTTTGGTTTTATTAAAAAACTTCAAAGTGTACGAACACTTTTGGGAGCCACTGTACATGCTGCTCCTTACATTTAATAAAGTTTTGGAATGATTTTGAAGAAATTGATGCAAAGTTAAAAAAAAGCTTCAAATTAAAAATAATACAATCGTAAAAAGTGACATCAGTTTTAATAATGAATATTTTTTCTAATGTCATAAGAATTAAAATGATGTCTAAAAAAATTATTGAAGAAAGAAATTCGTATTTCTATTTGGAGATCGTTAAATTATGTTTCCAAAAGAAAGAAGAGAAAAAGAATTCTAAAATAATAAAAGCGGAAAAAAAAAAAATTGCTAGCGCAGGTGATAAAGTCGCCAAAACTGGTACAGCTGACGATAAACTACATTTGTCAAATTGGAATTCCCCTCTGGTAACCTTTAGCTTATCGTATACTGTGTTGTCGCCAACGGAGGTTTGCTTGGCGATTTTAGCGCAAAATGGCTTTCGGTTCGATCATAAGCAGCCATGTTTCTACTGTAATTTATGTATTGTTCAATGTGTAACATATTAATTATGCAGAATACCAATGGATTAAAGAAGATAACATTATAATAACGTTTTTTATTGAGGTTAGAAGACAGTAGATCATCAAAAATTATGAATAAATGGACAGAATTATCGGCGTCAAGATCGAACGCCATTTGGACATCTCACATGTACGTTTAAAACAAATTATTTTTCTTCTAAGATACTGCATAAAAGCTTATGAAAACACTTTTAAACAATTAAAAATTGATTCCGAGGCTCGATAAACACCTTTAAAATGAAAACATCATATACTTAGTTCTCAAAAAATAGCATTGTAAAGATCGTAAATTTTGGACATGCATCAAATTTCAAACTTACTATTTTCTAAAATCATTTACAAAGTGAATAATCTATCTTTACTTTTGTTATTTGTGTAAAATATTAACAAAAAATTATTCAGTGTAAGATTCATACCTTTAAATTTTTTTTGAAACGTATGGAAATAATTTTAGAAAATTTTTCTTTAATGGTACATTTGCTCAGTTAACGTTTTGGTATGTCCAAAATTGCGCCTTTTAGCAAAGAAAATATTTTTTAAGGGCATTTAAAGCATTTTTTCCATAATTTATGTCAATTCTTGTCTCTATACAGTATTATAATTTAACTCAAAAATTTTTGAGTTAATTAAAATGAAAGTTATTTGGTGTTGAAGCTTCAAAGTTGAGGTCTGTGTTTGCTCCCACCTTTTGAGAACTGCCCCATGAGAAAAAGAATTAAGTATGCATACAAGATAAAAATGAATCCGGACTAAACTACAAAGCCATATTAAAGAAATGCTTTTCAATTTTCTTCTTCAAACTTTAATTTCTTTATTAGCTGCGTTTCCCAGCTTTGCACGGTCTACCTCGAAAATAAACTTCTCATCATGAGACACAGGTTCAACAATCCAGCTTCAATTAGCGAAAAGAAAAAAGGTGTAAAATTTCCCATCAAAATAATCATTTTTAAATTAAGAAAACTGTAAATCAAAAGTTCTCAAATAAATTAAACACAACCCTACAAATGCAATTATTTACATGTTAATTCCTTTTCTTTTTTGAACAGATTTTTTTAATGCAATATGCATTAATAATTTAGTTCACTTTTCATTATTAGTTCATTCACACATTTAGTTCATTTGATTTTTCGGTCTACACTACTAACTGATTTTTAGAATTACACTACTAGTTGAAACATGATTTAGATCTACATCCTACTTACTGTTTTAGTTCTACATTTTGCCAATTCTTAGATTCACTGTACAGTAGACCCTTGTTTTATGCGAGTTAATTTTACGCAGTTTAACATTTGACACCTTTATTTTATTTTACGCTGACGAGTTTCGGTTTTACGCAGATGTGACAATGCAAACAGATAAAATTTTCTCCTCTTTCAAAATCGAAACTCCTAAAGATTTCAGATTACACAAATAAACTGCATTTTGACGTGCTAATAATCAAACTTCGGGCTCTGGAGACATTTTATGAGATTAGTTCCAGAGCTCTTTCCAGAAGTAAAGTTATTAAACTCAACAGCTCTGAAAAGCTCTCCTTCCAGTAAAGAAGAGCTTTTAGGAGTGACAAAGGAGGACAAAAAGCAACGATGACGCAAAACCAAAAACGTAAACATTGAAAATTTTGAGCCATTCCTTGACAATAGAAATGATCTTTCTCATTTGTTAGTGAAGGAAGGTTCTATCATGGAAATGATCATGGATGCGTTAATGCTCTGCTAAGAACTACAGAGAAAAATTCTTGACTGCCAAAAGGCTATCATAGCCAGCTTCTTTTCATGAACACTAAAGTAATTTGTGCTTTCTTTATGCATGTTGTGCATAAAAATCGATATAAGTACATTTATCATACAATTAGTCATCATAAGAATGAAGTTTTTTTTTATCTATGGAACCTAAGCCCTATTTTGACACTAATATTAAGTCTTAAATTACGCGGCATGTCTGAGGAACGTAACCCCCTACATAAAACGAGGATCTACTGTATTTACTTCTTTAGCTCTACACTTTACTGATTTTTAGATCTATTTTACTTGCACTCATAAACGAGTGACTAGACCAGTTTTGTTCAAAAAAAATGTCCTTCCTCTATATGTTTTATGTATAACCTGGCTTGATTTGTTTCAGTTCATCTGTTTGGGCAATTTGTCGGTGTATGTGTGATCCATTTTTAGCTTTGACATAATTTTATTCACTCTGGGTTATTGTTTTTAGTCTACAGTTGCAATGTATGTAGGTGTTAAATATTTTTTAAAGCTATTAGATACACTAGTTTTTACTATTGTTTTTTACCTTTATTTTGCGTATTGTCCGCAAGATTTGCTTATCTGCGATATCGTGGCACCCTATTCCGCAGATAATCTGGAATTTACTGTAGTTGGAGAATCTTTTTCTTTGCAAACAGGCAGGCTCATCACTTCAACGTTTTTAGAAGGTGAAGAAACCTGTCATCTCAGGGGTCAATAGACCTTGAGAAATCAATGTATTTTCATGTAAGTAGGAAAGTAGGCATGAGTTTTTTCTTTTTTTTTTTTTAAATCTAGAATACTCTGCTATTGCAAAAATTCAAAATGTTGGGCCTGGAGGGAGAGCAAACAATTTTAACTTAATGCATATTTTATCAAAAAAACAGCAAAAACCATGGCCATGTATGTGTAAGTTCATTGATTTCACCAAGCTTGACGTGATACCACAATCGACAGTGCCAGATCTTTGATTTTTCTGAAACAAACTGAATCTTGAAACATGTTGCCTGTACCCATCTTCCTTTAAGTTTTTATATCGAGTTTCAAAAAAGAAAAAAAACATGCAGAAATAGGATGAATTTGCTGCCTGGAGCAATATTGACATACTGACTTGCTTTCCACCTAAATCCACCAGCACTACCAAATGAGTGAAGAGCAAAAAAAAAAAAAGAGTGGCATAGCAAAAATAGAAAAACACTGGTTCTACTATTAGAGCAAAAATTTGACTTCTATTGAAATTCATTGTATTAAGTTGTTTAAATGTTAGAATTTCATTCCCAGTTACAAGGTTGAATGTCAATATCAGTTAGACTATTTTCTAATGCATTTTTGCCCTCTTGAATAATAGCATTTTCCATGAAATGTCTGCTAACCTAGTTGCACTAAAAGTAAACTTTTTGATGGTCAGTTCCTCATCAACATTTTCTGAAACTTTTAGTATTAAAAGGATCAGGGCTACCCACTCTCCAAGGGCTATGGGTCAAGCATGTTTATGTTTAAAAAAAAAATCATCAAGGAAAAATTGTTTATTAGTCGAAAATGTAAATACAATATTTTTCTTTTTGAGTTTCCTATTTTAAAACTATATCATTTTGTATATTATGCAAATATATCTGTGTGTGTATATATATTTTTAAGGTTATCAATATTAGACTTCATTTTTAACAGGAGCTATTTATTGTTTCAGAGTACGTTTCCTGTGGATGATGTGAGTAAAATTATAAAATCAGTAAGTTTTTATCATCAATCTTCTTTTAGATGAATCTATTCCTGAGCTTTATTAAAAATGATATACAGGTGTCTCTCGCATAACACGGTTAATTCGTTCTTTTAGTATTTAAACTGTGTTATACAAGATTTTTTTAAAAATAACATTTTTACTTAATTTTAAGACTAATTATGTATGTGCATGAGAAAAATCAGGTTAAGATGTATTGTGTTATATCGAAACCGTGCTCCATGTTATATCGAAACCGTGTTGTACGAGACTTAGAAACAAATGTAAATCAAGGGATATGTACCGTGTTATATCAAAACTAAGTTTCATCAAAACAAAATAAAAACTTATTAGAGTTATCAACCATTAACAGAATGTATTTAACAAAAATGAAAAATTCCATCTTTTTTAAGCATAACTTTCGTGTTATATCAAAATCATGAAGTATTAAATTCAAGTTTCGTACCGTGTAATATTGAAACCGTGTTATAATAATCGCAAATTTGGTACCGTGTAATATCGAAACCGTGTTGTAGAAGTATCATGTGATACGAGGGACACCTGTAAATATACTTCCAAGAAGCTGTACTTAGGATTAAAAAAAAATAATTTGTTTTTTTGCTTTCATCTCAGTTTTATTAATATGTATCTTAATTAAATTTTAAATGTTTTTTGTTATACATTGCAATGCTAGAGACAAATGCAACTTTTTTTTCTATCTGTTTGAAAATAGCTAATTTGTAAGTTTTCTATGTACTACAAGACTATATATAATATAATGCTAGGGTCCAAAAAAGAAATGTTTGTTGAGACTCGCAAACAGCAGGGTTCGTACACTCCAGGAAAACCTGAAATTGTCAGGGAAAATGACATAGTCAAAAATGTCAGGGAAAAGTCGGGTTATATTCCAAATGTGTCCCCAAAATTTTTCTTTTCCCATTTTTTTCCGAGGGAATTTTGTTTTATCTGATCTAATCTTCATTTTTATCAATGCTTTTTAAAAAAAAAATAAAAATTTTAAGGCAAAATGACGCTGACAATAAAAAAAAGTGGCGACCCAAAAAAAACTTCAGCAGCCGCCATTTTTGACTCTCAGTAGTTCCCAAGGAAAAAATTCTCGGGTAAACAGGAATTATGCACAAACTCAACAGAGGAGAAGACAATTTGCTGCTTCAAAAGCACAACCTGAAGATGGGAGGGTCTCAGGGGGAAAATCATTTTAGCTATGTGTGTAACGTAGTCTCCATTTTTGGTCATTCACAGGATAGAAGTAGACACAATCCTAAAATGCCTAAGTTTCCAAAAACAAAGCAGAATCGGATGTTTTCTTTGATTGTAAACTAATGAAAATAACACAAAATGGTCTGCAAATTGTTTTATTATTATTATTCTGGCCCCGACTGGCTCCTTCGGAGATAGTCGGCTAGGTACTGGAAAGAGGCCCCCCTGAGGATGGGGCGCGGGGCCCCCTCCCGGAAAATGTTTGAAAATTATTTGCTCAAAAACTACCTTTTAATTTTTCTTTTGACTAGCAAAATTATAGTTACATTTTAATATAAAAATGTGTCTTGAGGTGTTTGCTTAACTTTACTCTTTATCTAACCAAATTTTTTTTCCCACAACATCTAATAAAGACACGTTTGTTAATATATGTATATTGTTCTGAGCTGAAATCTTTTTTTTTTATTCGAAAAACATAATTTGAATTCAAGATGTCAAAATTCAAATTAATTTTCTTTTTTTTTTTTAAATCTAAGGGGAGAAGTTTCAGTTCTTCTGTATTGCTACCAGAGCCCCACCGTCCCTATGTGTTAGGTTGTGCGGCACATGACGGTGCCAGAGTCAAGAAGGTGCCTAGCTCTTCCAATAAAAAATGTTTCAAATGAGGCGGGGGGGGGGGGGGGGGCGTGAATCTCTCCAACCCCAAAAAAATAATACTAAAATTTAACTTTTAATGATATCCCGGTCCCGCTCAACCCAAAGTGATGCCCAGGCCCTGGCAAATTTGGTGCCCCTCTCACAAGAAAATCTGCACATTTTTCATGTGAACGTTTTCAAAAAAGGGAAGAAATAAAGAAATTTAACCTATTATTGTGCCCAGGTAAATGGACCTGCTGGACCGTGAGATCATCAGGCCGTGATTAATCTTATGGTGGCGGTGAAATTGCACTTCTCATTGAAACAAGCAATCCTCTCACTGTCTATCTAAAAGCAGGCTTGCCAGATGTCCCGGTTTGACGGGCACAGTCCCAGTTTTTAGACAAAATCCCGGTGTCCCGGCCGGTTTACTTCATGTCCCGGAAAAAGATAAATTTGATTACAGATGACCAAAAAAAATCTAAAAATAATTAACTGGGAAGTATTATCTAGGATAATTACTTTGTCTTTTGTAACATTGACTTGAAAAATTGATACCGAGTTAGTTTGTGAGGAATTTTATAATAAAATTAAAACCAAAGTCTTTGCCAATGAAAAGTAAATGTAAATAATGTTCAATTCTTTTTTCCTCATTCAAAGCATTTCTTCTTTCTTAAATAACTTTTAAATACAAATACAAAAGTGACGACCAGCAACAGGCTCTGGGCCCAGCTAGACTGGTCCCAGCATGGTAAATATTAACATGCAAGAAGTAAAATTTTTTATTGTGTCATTTTTTATCACTTTTGCTTTAGGTTCATAATTAGTAACCGTTTACTCATAGTATTGAGAATAAACTGCCCTATAAAATACTCTAAAAGCCAGCCAGGGGTGTGTACCCTTTAGAGTACTCACAAGGAGACGTCATGACTATGGGGTCGGAGATTTACGTCAATTTTTTTTTTTTTTTTTTTTTTTTTGTGGTGAAAGAGGACCCCTAGTACCTTACGTGGTTGAAGTAATTTGATGCAATGCTCAAAAAATTATGAGAAAAATCGATTTAAAGTCACCAAGAAGTCTCTTAGGCACCTTATGAGTTTGAAATGTCAGTCTCTTGACAAGCCGCTGCTAACCTAGTTGGTTAAGGTGCGATCTTGTGCTCCAGAGATAACATGATCGAATCCCACTCTGGACCGTTTTATTTTCTCTTCTTTTTTTTTTGCTACCACAACAATTAGTGGTAATGAAGTAGTGGTAGAATGCAAAATATGAATTGTTTTAAATTGTTTTGTGTGCTGGAAGAAAAAGAAAATTTTGAAAATAAATGATGTGAATAAATTCTTAAAAATTATGTAGGGAATATAAACTATTTCAATAATTGCTGTGACGAAAAAAAGATCCGAATGTCCTATGAGCAGATGTCCCTTATAAATGTAAGGGGACCACAGGTCAAAAACCTTCACTAGGAAAAACAAACCGTACAGAATAACGAGCAAGAATATTGTTCAGTGAATGGAAAAGTTTGCAATCCTTGGCAAAAATAAATTTCAGAAAGTAATATAGGGGTGAAAAACGTTACCACTAATTGTTGTGATAGCAAAAAAAAAGAAAAGAAAAGGATCCAGAGTGGGATTTGATCGTGCTATCTCTGGAGCACAAGATCGCGCCTTAACCGACTAGGCTACAGCGGCTCATCAAGAGACTGAAGTTTTTTTTAACTCATAAGGCTCCTAGGTGACTCTATGGCGACTTTAAATCGATTTTTCTCATAATTTTCTATGCGTCATATTGATCTACAAAACTTCAATCCAGCTGTTAACTTTATTTTCGCCGAATGTCACTGCATAAAGGCGCTCAAGACATTTGCACAACTGTGCTGATCAGGCTTTGTGCGGACCTGATTGCTACTTTAAACAATTTTAATTATTTTGAAAATATTGATATTTAAACTTAAATTTTGAATGAAGGGAGTAACCTGAAATTTTCTAAAAACCAAACTAGAAAAGTCAGGGAATTTTTTTTAACCACAAGTGTATGAACCAATTTACATCACGTTTGTATTATTTTCTTTTTTTTTTTTTGTGGGAGGGGTGGGGATCCTCCCATCCCCCCCAACCAAATTAGTGTGTGTAAAACACACCTCAGGAAATTATTCATTTTATCTCTTGATTCTTGTGTTTGTGTAAGTTATAATATATAATACAAGTTCTACTTTCTATATAGGCTGTTGAAGAAGTAATAGAACGTAATGTTTATCAACACAGCAAAGTAAAACAATGGTCTGATAAAATTGTAGAGCAAATTTTGAATTCTCTGAAGGATCTCCATAAACCTTTCAAATATATTGGTAGGTATTGATTGATTTGTAAACTTTCAAGAAAATTAATTGCTTTATGATTTATGTTATTATTTTTAACGCTTTTCAAGCCTCCCTATTTTCAGACTCAAATAAACATGCAAACACCAGAAAATTTTCAAAAACTGCTGCCAAATTTGATATTTTTTTACAAAATGCTTGATGTATCCTAGCTTTCTTGAATTCACTGTATGTGTGGCAATAACTTCTACTACATATGAGAATGGCACATTTGTTATTAGTTACGGTGTTTTAGCTACCATGCCAGTTTCATAGAGGCATTCCACTTGCATATAACTTAACATTTTTGCTGTTGTTGGCGATATAGGACACAAGCTCACATAATTTTTTTTAAAAATACTTTCTTTTTTGTGTAGCGTAATAAGAACAGAAAAAAAACTCTAAGAAATCATGCAGTTTTAGTTAAAATACACATGTTTTGCACAGTTATGCACAGTGAATTTTGATAGACATCGGTAAACGATATTCAACCTCGTTCTCATTCCTAATGTAAAGTAATGTAAAATCGTCTGTATTCAAATTAGATTAACTTCTCAATTCTTTCGGGCATGTGTAAAGTTTTAGTTTTAGATTAGCATCCTTTGATGCCCAATCATATGCAAACGAGGCATGTAAGTACAAATAGTGAGCAATTCCAATTGTTCTGTCTTTTTTGTTCATCAGAATATATTGCTGCTTAATACATAAGCATTTATCTTCCTAATGTAGAGCCATGAATGCTATTTCAGTATGCCTCTATAGTACAAGGTTGAGCCTACAAAGCGCAGCAAATTTGCTCTTCCCCTTTTGGTTCTTACGGTGAATATATGATATATTATAATTTGCAATATGACTTTTTGTGATTTTAAACTATTGCTCGTGGTAATTCTACTGCGTCATGTTATCAACATTAAAAAATATGGAAAGCACATTGGCATATTATTTACTTGCGCATTATTTATATGTTGTAGACAATAATTTAGGTTAACTTTTTAGAACCGAAAAGTAACGACTTGGCCATAATTACTACATTCGATTCTCTTCCATCTTTTTTTCTTTCATTACTAATTTTTTTAATTAACATATCATCTCTATATATTAAAAAAAAGTAAAGTCAAAAGTCATGGAAATTTATTTTAAGTCATGGAAAAATGTCTTAGGCAGTAAGAAAGAACAGTGGAGAATTAAATTTTGAGTATTGCATGTAAAAGCTATTAATACTCGAAAATTGAGCGATCTCAAAAACGAATCTGAGTTTAGAAATCCTATTGCATCCGCTTCTGTAACACTTGCCCGCCTTTTTTTGTAATGTGATTTTACTGCTGAATCATCCCTAATTTTGAATTCACCATTATTTTTCGAACTTATATGTTATATTCTGTAGTAGTGGGCTTAACATGTTCTTGATTTTACCACGCCCACTCAAAAAAAGTAATTTAATTACATCCGAGTTTATTTCAACCACTTGTAACTGTCAGAATTTATCTTAATTTATTGAAGGTTTTAAAAAATAAAGACTGTAGTCAGGCGATAGGAACTAAGGGAATTCTAGTACTCTAAAACAGTGGTGCCCAACGTGCAGCTCCCAAAATTGATCCATGTGGCCAGCTTCAATATCTGGTTTAAAAAAATTAATTTATTGATAAACATGACTTCACTTCAATGAATGAAATTACTGTCGAGTTACATGGATGATTAGAAGCACTGTTGACACCAAATGGCAATATTTTTTTAAAGTAAATTTACGATAGGAAACTTAGTAATAACACATTCCACTTTTGTCCCATTCATTACTATTTTGCCATATTTATTAAATAATTATTAGACATTTAAACATCAGTCTATTGCATTCAGTATATTTTTACTTAACTGAAGTATATATGATAAAGACAAATAAGAATAGTTTATTAGTTTCTGCAGTGTGCACTGATTTTTTTATAGTCAAGTAAGTGTTTTGATGAGGTAGTGGCATTCATGTAAAAGTTTTGCTAATGCCCACTTCCAAAAATATTGTCAAGTTTGACATTAAATAGTACCATTCTCTTCGTTTGACAAGGTCATGAAAATTTTTATGAAGTCATGAGAAAGTCTTGGAAAAGTCATGGAATTTTTTCATCCGAATTGAGTATGAACCCTGTCCATAGCACCTACAGCTTTGAAATTTTGTGTAGAATTACTTTGAGTCCCGGGATTTTGCTCCTGGGGCTGTTTTTTTTTTTCTTAAAGATCAAAATATATTACTAGAGATCACGCATTTGAAAGGGAATTTTCAAATTTAAAATCTTCTCTTTTGCAATGCCCGGGAGCCCTTTAGCACCGATAGCTGTGCAAGTTGGTACAAGTTGATTGGGAACCCCGAAAAGGGGTGCTCTTTAAAGCGTTTTTTTCCCTTATTTTTACTTCCTTTTACAAAAAAGGAAGTATTGTATTCGCGAAAAAATTTTCACTCAAAAATCGCCCTTAATTTCCATTTTGCTCACCCCCAAATGAATGTTGAGTTTTTTTTTCGATCCGATCACACGTGGATATATGCCAAGGAACGTACAGACACCCAAAATATCCATTTTGACGACCCCCGAGTTAATTACAACGAATTTTCTCGTGACGTCCGTATGTACGTATGCATGTGCGTACGTGCGTGCGTGTGTGTGTGTGTATGCATCTCGCATAACTCAAAAACGGTACGTCCTAGAAAATTGAAATTTAATACGTAGACTCCTAGTGGGGTGTAGTTGTGCACCTTCCCTTTTGGTTGCATTCGGATGTTCCTAAGGGGGTGTTTTGCCCCTTTTTTGGGGGAAATCATTGTTAATTTCGATGTAAACTCAAGTGGTGTTATAATTTGTCGCACACTTGGCGATATATCACCAGTCTTTTGATCGCCAAATTTTATCACCAACTTGGCGACAAATTTGGCAATTTTTTTAAATTTTAAATTTGGTCTCAATTTGGCTAATGTTGGTGATATTTAGAGAGTAAACAATTGAATCACATTGAATTTGCCAATAATGGGGAAATGACATTAAATTGAAGTAAAAGGAAGTCATGTGATGCACACATCAGCTCGTTTTAATGCCTTGGTTATGCATTTTTCTCTCAAGTTCTTTTTGTGTTTGGGTGAGAACTGGATAGTGTTCTAATTATGATTTCTTTACTTCAATTCCATTTCCTTCGGGAGGGAGAAAGGGATTTGCATTTTGTTCGAAACGAAACTCGTATGCTTGTTTGTCTTTGCAAATCAAATAAGATTGCGGAGCAATCTTCGGGGGTTGCTGAGCGGCAACGAGAAGGGGGCGGAGCCCCCTAGTATTTTAAAAATGTGTACTGTACCCAACTGTAAGTTGATAGTGTCAATCAGTGTTTTAGAATGAGAAGTGTTCAGTATGAAAAAACATTGTTTATATAAATTTGCTTTTAATGCTTTTTTAAAAAAAATAAAAACATATGTTTCAAAAAATGCATTTAAGTACATTTTGACGAAGCACAAAATGTTCACATATTGTTTTTTAATAAATTAAATGTCAAGTATTTTTCTCCATATTATATTTGTCTCCCAAACCTCACTCCAGGTGTGAACTAGATTTTCTCCGAACACTACTGCATAAAGGCGCTCAAAGACATTTGCACGACGGCGCTGATCAGGCTTGGCGCGAGCCTGATTGAGGGATAGTGCACCAAAAAAGTAGTAGGTCAAAAGAGGTGTGAGGGTTAGAGGAAGGTGCTCCTAAAGCTGTTTTTTTTTTTTTTTTGGTGCATGTGAAATTTATCTATTTTATCAGATTTTGACACTACTTGACCTCTAAAAAATAGAAATTGGCCTCAAAAATGGGCACGGTTACTCACTAGAGACAATCCAAGTTTTATTTGAAAAATTTTTAGTTTTTATTATCATGCAATAAATCAATCCACCCTGTAAAAATTATTGCTCAATCTATGATTATTTTTTAAATTTGAAAAGTGAGGGGGCAAGGCCTTTTTGCTTTTGTCAGAGAGGGAGCCCCTCAACACCCTCTGATGAGCTGCCTATGGTAGGACCTTTTATCCGGCATTCAGAAAAATGTAAAATTTTGCTCGATTTTTCCACCGTTTAATTTTTTTTTGCTGATGTTTGAAAATGTGTTTTCACTACAATGTTTTTGAAGGGACTATTTTCCTTATTTTAATGGAGTTATTTGGTTGATTTAATACACAAATTTATCTTTATTCCAATAAGAATATTTAGTTAAAATTTTTCTGAATTCATTTTGAGAATAAGTGTTAAGCATGTGTCGCATAGAGAAGTCCTCTGGAGAATGACAATATGTTCATAATAGCCCATTCAATGCCGGGCTTTAGCTTGTAAATAAGTATCATTGGCAATTTGAACATCTTTTGCCTTTTCTTTATTCTTTTCGTTATTAACTAATCCTCTTGTAATTTTTCTGTTTGACTAAGTATAAGGTTGAACTGAGTCAAGGAAAAAAAAAAAAAAAAAACTAGGCATGTTATTAGATAGACCTTGTCAATAAGTTCAATGTAAAAAAATTTGTAAAATTGTATTTTAATGTTGAAAGGTTCTGGATTACTGCTCAAACCTTCCTTTGTTGTAGAAACTAAAATGTATGTGAATTGATTTGAATGTTATGAGTTACGCTTTGTATGGACTCTATTATTATTTTATTTGTTTTTTTTTAGCTACTTGTGTAATCATGCAAAAGAATGGAGCTGGATTCCATACTGCAAGCTCTTGTTACTGGGATAATACAACAGATGGTTTGTGCCTTTATTTTATATATATTTTATCCAAGTCACATTTATATTAAATAAAATTAAAAGATAAAAAATACTATAAAGAAATATAGAATAAAGCATCATTAGTACATCTTTTTTTAATAGACTGATGTATAATGGTGTATAAATGAAAACATTGACTTTTAATTTTTTTCAAATTTTTCACTGCTAATTGAATTTTTGTGCAGATATAACAGTTATAAGGTCAAGTTGTTTAAGTAACTACTATTATAAGTAATATGCAATAGTTTTATACTAAAGAGAGTTCAAGTTTAAAATGTTTATCAAGTTTAAAGTTTTGTGTGAAATAAATCATACCTTAATTGTACTATATTTTAAATGTTTTCTACATAGCATATCCAGTTATTAAAGTGATTATATCACTAGTATGCTTAAATGTACGTGCATGTATTTCATTTCAAAATTATTTCATAGTCATTTGGCAGGCTGATTGCCTTTGAGCTACAATCATAACATTATGAATTGAAAAAAGTTCATGAAATCTTTTTCCATTAGTTCTTTGACAAACAAAAGGCTTTTTTCCCCCTCCTGTTAATCTATCCTTCCATACCCCAGAGAAGGTATGGAATATACTCTCTCCAAAAAGAACCCCAGAAGGTTACACAAACAGATATTTTTCCAAATTTACAGAGGGGAAAACAATATATAAATGTAAGAGACATTTAAACGAGTGATGTATAAACCATGTGTTACTTTACTTTAGAACTTTAGATGTAATACCTCCAGCATTTAAAGTTCTTTCTTCTTGGTCTCAATTTTCTTCAATTGCTTTCTGTTAGGGCGCTTTCCCACTTACCGATACAGCAACGATAAATCGTGCACAATTGTCGTTATCCGATATCGGTTTAAGCAAAATGCACTAACATATGCTACGCGCTTTTCCACCTACCGATTTGGTGCCAATTGTGTCGTCTTCGTTAAGTCGATATCGTTGGTCGGACAATTTGTGTCGGAATGCACCCGTTCCTTTTGCATCAGCCCGGTAACCACTTGTCCGTTCACTTTTTTTTGAAGGAGAGTTGGCACGCAAGTTTGATGTCTGTGTTCTGTGTGAATTCATAAAATGTCTTTGCCTGTGGAACAAGCATTATGTATTTTTTTTTTAAACTACAGGGAAAATCCATAGGAAGAATTTTTTGGATTTCTGGATGACGAATTCCCCATACTTTTTAATGCATATATTGGGGCATACCATATTAACTTTGGAAAAAAAGAAAAAAAAATTATTAATGAAAACAGACTAGATTTTAATGTGTGTGGTAAGAACAGCACTTTTGACAGACTATTCATCCAAAATTTTCATTTTCCTGGTTTGTTGCATTCCAGGGAAAAAATGCTACCTTAAAATGCTGTAAAAGCACTTATTTTTTCGATCCCGTCGTAATAGCGAGAATTGAAGCCTCGCAATTTTTTTCAATTTCATTTATATAGTAAGAGCTTATACTGTTCATAGAAAATTCGCGAAACTTTAAGTTTGCAAAATCAGGAATACTTTCCTTCTTGCAAAATATTATGACTCCTAAAAAAAATTTTTTTTGTTAGTTTAATTTTATTTTAGTTTTTTGAATTTAACTTTTGTAATGCTCATTTCTAAATGTATACCCTGAAAGCAAAAGAGAGAAAGGAAACATTACTTACTAAAATCTATCCCCTAAAAAATTTAACAATATTCCCCTTCAAAAGTTTTTCTTCTTGCACCATTAGTCCTCAGTAACAGTTTTCATCATAGTCGGGAGGCTCTATTTACTGTTATGTATTTTGTGAAACTAATTGTTCTTTAAATAGAATATTTAGTTTCCTCTCAGATGATAAAAAGACTTATGATAGTAGTTACCAATTCTCAATCGTCACTAATCCGGACCCCCCCCCCCCCCCCCCCCCCCCCGCCTCTTATTTTTCGCAAAAACTTGCTCAAATTTTTGTTTGAAGGTGTCAGTTTTGTTTCTTTTTCTAGAGACCGTGCAGTTTATAGGACCTCAAAGTCCCCCCCCCCCCCCTATTTTCATATCCTTACTAAAACTGATTATTTCTTTAAATTTGAAATTCGAAAAACTTTTAGGAGAAGACCTCCGAGTCTCTGGAGTTCTGTTCTACTTTTTTCTGATATCACCCCCAAAAGACCGTCTAAAATTACTTTCTTAGAACTTGAAAATTTTTTGTGCATTCTTTTCCGTCAAAGTGATAAATTGCGCATAAAGAATCTCAGAGCAAAACTTAGGGCAGCAGCCAGGGGTGGACCAGGGGAAGCACCGTCTGCCCTGTGACTTTTTTTTTTGCCTCCCCTAAGCAAATATTTAAGGGGGAAAAATACACCTTCACTATATTAAATTGCGTGAGATTTTTAAAATGTATTTATTTTTAGCCTCTGAAAAAAAATGAATGAAACAAAACTATTCTGATTATGTTTTTGAATTAACACATTGGTCCCGCAATGTGTATTAAATCGCCTTCAATAAACCTGGCTTTAAAATATCATGCACCCAGTGTCGTCTCTTTATTAGTTTTCTTTTCCTGCGGAGGGGAAGCATAGTAATAGTTAAATTGTGCAGCCATTGTGGTACACGTACGAATTGTCTGTTGTCTCAAAATGAAGTGCACCGGGAAATAACCGGTTTGGAGAAACGACATCGGTGTAGTGGAAAAACAGTGCAATAGACGACATGATAACGTATTTGTTGTTGCATTATTTACCGGCCGATTCAGTCGTTGTCGGGTCGTTAAGTGGGAAAGCGTCCTTATTTCTTTCAGTACATTATGTTTCTCAATTTGCTACATTCACTTAAAACATTTTAGCCCAAAAAATGCCAATTTGGTTTTTCATCATGTTGCACATAATACAGTATCACTGCGATTTAACGATTCCCTCAATTCCTCAAGGATACATTTCACTGGTCTGGATTTGACTGCATTAAGTATTTATGCTCCTGATTTAATGATTTCCTTGATTTAACGATAACTTTTCCTGTTCCTTGACAATCATTAAATCAAGGTTGCACTCTATTTTTTTTAAACCAGAAACATATTTTTAATCATTCGTCACAACTTTTTTTTTTGATGCTAACATAAAAGTGTTTTCTTTAAAAACTTTTAAGAATGAAGGGCAAGACTAGACTCAGAAAACAACCCACTAAAACCTGGGAAAGAAAGATTAATGTCTTTTGGTATTGCATTTCATGTCCTTGGTTGTAAGCTCTGACATAACACAAAACTACATCGCTCATTATTTCATGTGATGTGGATTTCCATTAACATTGGGTAGAGATTCTGACCAGGAAAGGAAACAGACTACAAGTCTCTTAAATGGAACATTTAATAGAAAAATATCAAAAATGTCATGCAAAAAAAGTCAGATTTCCATTATCATTTGAAAACAACTAGCGATTATCTACAATAATTTCTATTTTTCTTTGTTTGAGGCTGCCCTTATGTAGCATACTTAACATTATCAAGTAAATTTCAAAAATAAATATTCCATTCCATTTCAAAAAGCTGCATATTTATTTCTTTTACTGAAATTTTAATTAACTACTAAAGAAATCTCTATCTTTATATATTAATAGGCAAGCAGTTTCCTTTTGGTACCATTTCATCCTCTATTTGTCAACCAATTTTCTTCATTCCTTTTTTGTTCAGTAGCTTTTGTCGAGTTTTAGTGCCATCAGTAAAAATTTTTGAAATCAGATGCTAATTAAGGGAGATATTAATTAAAAACGCATTTTCGCCCTAAGTGGCTCTTTCTACTTGAATGGATGGTCCATTTTTTTTAAAAATTTGATATGGTTGGAAAGGTCTTAAAAAAAATACCTTAAACGAAGTTTTACTTAAGGCGCCCAAGGTGAATGGAACAAACTTTAAAGGGTGTTAGATGGTATAACAAGCAAAAATCATGCAGGAACATATGATTTGCAAAAGCAATGCTGACACGCTATTTGCACACAAAGCCGGAAACTGTAGAATGCAAAACTTGTCTCCAATTTATGACACTAAGACTATCTTATACAACAATATTAACTTTTAAGAAAGGTTTAAAGCAGTTGTTAAAAGTTACAGCCTGTAGCTCTAATACATGCATCACAACAAAAAACGCAGCCATCAATGAAAGTTTGTCAGAATAGCTCGTTATTGTGACACTCAGTGCTTTTTCATTGAGATGCATGTAATACAGATTCAGGCTGAAAATTTCAACAACTACTTTAAACCTTTCTTAAGATTAAAATGCTGTGTAAAATTGTCTTTGTTTAATAAATTTGTGACCTGTTTTACATTCATCAGTTTCTGACTGTGTGCTTATAGCGCGTCAACATTGTGTATATTCCACTATCATTCTAGCTTCTTATTGTCCCCCCTGACACCATTTACAGTTTGTCCCAATCATTCTGAGACAACCTGTATATCTTTTGCCAGCCTCCCTGTTTTCTTTACTGTTTAAAAATATCTTTTCACCTTTCCTTCTTCTTCCTTTCTCATCATACTGTTTTTTAAGACTTAATTTTTATTTGTAATTTGTTTTATTTTCACTATAATAACTAAATTCATTTTTTTTTATTTTCATACTAAATATTTTCATAATAGCCAACAAGCTTTTTTAAATTCGGTTAGGCAAATTTATTGGCCACTTAACAGCAGAAACATTATTAGGCTGATTGTTCACAAATGTGCAATTTGTACTAAGGTCAAACCTGTCACTTCTCAACATTTGGTCATTCAAGTTTCATGGATGCACATTTTGCAAGTTGACCGCATCTGAATTTTCATGCTCGTCCAAATAAATAAATAATAGTAATGACTGAGGCAAAAACTTCTTTCTTTTGTGCTCATTTAACATTTAATAACTTCATATCTATTTTACCAATTCTTAAATTTTACTCTAAATTATTTTGTTCTATGAAAATGATTGTCTAATTGTTTGACTTTTAAAGCATATTACCCTTTTTTTTTGTATCTATTGCAGGTAGTTGCACAGTTCGTTGGGAAAACAAATCTATGTACTGCATAGTATCTGTTTTTGGATTAGCTATTTAAAGTAAAACATTTATTGTAAATAATTTAATGACATGTTATTTTAATGTATGTAGATGTGCAAGTAAATTTTATTTAACAAAGCAATTTTTATGCTTTAATGTTTAAGCTTCAATAAATTGTTATAAACTTTGAAAATTGAAAAGGCCTTTGAAAGGTGTATTTCCCTAAAAAATTCTCTGTGCTTTAATGCATTGTATGGTGATGCCTTGTACCTTAGCATAAAGAATTTGTACTATAGTTTTACATTTGAGAAAAAAAGAAAAAGAAAAATGACAGAGAACTGACTTTAAAATGGCTTTAAAGATAAACTGTAAATAGTGCTTAATAGTAGTGATGTAAAATACCTGGGTATTTATTTTTAGAGGTAAATACTCATGGATATTCCCCAGGTAAATACCCAAAGTGGGTATTTACTAGTGATGTAAAATATCTGGGTATTTATTTTTAGGGGTAAATACCCAAAATGGGTACTTACCCAGGTATTTATTTCAAAAATTTATATTCAACTAAAATACTTTTCTGGATGTATTCCACTATGTATATATAGGGTGTTTTGTTTTAACCTTCAAGACCTCTATTTTTGCAACCATTAGTCCTAGATGCAAAAATGTTCAAAATCAGAAGCAGACAAGATATTGAAAATTTGAAGTAAAAACTAGTATGTTGTGGCCATCACGAAACTTTCTTCTATATATATATATATATATATTTTTTTTTTTTATCCCTCCCCATGCTTGACGAGGAAGCAATATTCCCAGCAAAAACAAAATTACACATGCAAAAACTTGACGATCATCCCAATGTCTGAATTATTACAAAAGCAAAGCAAAGAGCGAAAATTGAAAGTTATTTTAAAAGTCTTGCTTGAATTAATTACAAATATTTTATTTGTTAACAAACCCAAGATGGCAACAGTAAAAAATTTTAAATCATCTCTATTTTCTGGTTATTTTCCAACAGCTAAAATCACGCGAAATACGCAGAGGACAATCCAGTACAATTTATCTTTCTTATTGTTGTATTTATAAAGTTATTTTTATTCACACAAAAATAAAGCCCCCCATGGAGTAATTGGCGCCAAAATTAAACCAACGCCTGTTTACATATGGATTGACATTTATTCCAAATTTCATCCAGAAGGTAGCATTACTTCTTGAAATACGGAACTCACAATAAAAAAAAAAGAATGTTCGATTGCGCCACCCCCTTTTTAGCTATTGACACCAAAATAGAGTCAGCACTTATATTCTCTAGGGGCTACTTGTCGATAAATTTTTCTTTGATTCCGTTCAAAATTTCCTGAGATACAGCAGTCACAATTGACGACAATAAACGTTCTATAGCTCAACCCCCGTTTGAGTTATTGACACCAAAATTGAATCAGCACCTGTTCCTGTTAATGGCAACATATGGACAAAATTTTGTTTGATTCCGCCAGTTACTTCCTGAGGAATAGCAAGCACGCTTAACTCAAAAAACGTCCCATTGCTCCACCCACTTGGAGGAATTCGCGCCAAAAACCAATGGGCACAAGTTCACATAGGGGCACGTATGTGTACCAAATTTCGTTCGATTTCATGCGGTAGTTTTTGCTGTAGAGCGGCCACAAAAAAACTGGTCACACACAGACGTGACACACACACACAGACAGACATTTTCCAAAAATAGTCGAAATGGATTCGGCACACCTCAAAATGTTCGAATCCGTCAAAATTCGAAAATTTGCACGAATCCAATACTTTCTTCTATATATTAGATATAGAAGAAAGTAATAAAAATGAATAAAAAAATACAAATTTTAACTTTTTACACGGGCCCCAGGTCCTCTGACTTATATTTAGGGAAATAATATCCGTTGAAAAACAATTACAAAAAAAGTTTTACATTAGTACGACCAATATTCACTGAGATATGAAACGCAGCGTTTTGTGACTTACACCACTTTACACTCGCCCTCAGTAACATCTTTTGAGGGAAAATATAGCAGTTAATGAGTGTTTATATAAAATTATATGTGTTAAGAGCGTGGTTTTTCAAATTGTTCAAGGTGTTGCGTATCACGGCATAACATTTGCATGAATTTTTGAATAGAAATGAAAAATGTAAATACCTTGTGTTTTTTACTTCGCCAACCTATTATTCTTCTGAAAGGGTAATAAGTTCTAATCTCATCTTCTGCATGGTCCCTTAAAACTTTCAAATGGAATATCTCCTTGAGTTTTGATTGCACAAATGTCAAGTTTTTTTGTGTCAGTAAGTTTTAAATGCAGATCATTTCTCTAAATATAAGTTAGGTGACCTAGGGAAGTGTAAAAAGTGAAATTTTGTAGTTTTTGACTCATTTTTATTTTTTGCTTCAAACTTTCAATATCTTTACTCTGCATCTGATTTTGAATATTTTTGCAATTGGAAGTTTGCATCTAGGACTAACGGTTGCAAAAATAAAGGTCTTGCAGGTTAAAACAGAACGCCCTGTATAACCACAGAACAAAAAATTTTTCCCTAAAATTTGTATTTTGATCACATATTTAAAGAATTTTTGTGTGAAACAACTCAGCAAGCTAATATCAGACCCCGAAGTGGTTTTTTGAGGAGAAAAAGTAGGAAATAAGGAATCAAAAATTAGAAAAGTAGGAAAAGAAGGAAAAAAATCACTTAAAAAAGTAGGAAAAAATAGGAAGAGATAGGACTACACACACGTCAAGACGACTGACAGTCATTAGTATGAAAAATAAACTGGTGGAAACAAAGATATTAATTACAAAAATATGAAAATAAAATACAAAGAAAGAAACACCTTTCAACAATACAGTAATAAAATTTTTAAGTGTGAAAAAAAAAAAATTGTAAAACTCCTATTTTTGTGCAATAAAACCATTTCTGTAAAAGATTAGTTTTGTCAAAGACGAAAACATTCGAGAGCATTCATTTATCATTTGAAAATACTCTAACACTTTCAGCTCATGTTGTCATAAACTATGATACAAAAGCAAAGGAAATATTAAATTAGTTTTAGTTGAAAATAGTCAGCAGCTGACATGCATTCTTGCACAAACAGAGGCAGATGTTTAAATTTGAAAAAATCGGAAAAAGACTGAAAATGCAGAACTAAAAAAAATTTGTTCTTAAATATGGGACATAAAATTTATAATAAAATAATTAAACTAAATAAATAACGAAATAAGTAAACTAAAGGGTTTGTGTACTATGTTATGTATTTTTAGCATTCAACATACATTTTTATTTAAGGCACGTCATTTATGGGGGTCAGTGGGGTCAATTTCTCCCCTCCCTGGCTTTGGAAAATTAATGCTTAACTATACAAGTTTGGGCTCTTTTTGTTGTTTTCGGATAAAATTTGCATTTAGTATACATCCTTCGCTAGCCACCACCAGGGGCGGGGGGGGGGGGGGGGGAGATCAATGTGACGGCCAGTTTTAATTTTAATCAAGCAATAAAAACGAATATTGTTTTAATGGTTTGATGATTTTTACCTCCCTCTTGATCCAAAATTTTTGTCACCAAAAAAAAAAAAAAAAGGAAACATCCATGCATGGTAACCATAACATTTTTATCAAAAACAAAGATCAGTTTCTAATGTTTCTCTGTGCATAAAAGGGAAGGAATGTAGTTTCTTCTCAATCCTCACCATACAACAAAAATTTTCATTCGGAAATTGTTCACGAAATTGAGAGAGAGGGGGAGCACCTGGCATCAAATGCCTGCATATATCTCTTCCTCCCCCCTCCCTTTGATCAGAAGTGCTAAGTACTATAACTTACAGTAGATGCGCCGCATCGGTATGCTTGCCGCACCCCGAAAAGAGTAAGAGTCTTTCAAAAAAAAATTTTAATATTCAGAAATTCCGCATTGCCATAAACACAGCACATAAAAATGATGAGTAGCTCCTCGATATTGATGACATATCAGAGTAGAAAATACCCATGAAAAAAAAAAATTGCTTGTGGCTCTATCCCCCAACTTTTAAAAATGTGAAGAAATAAAAACGGAATCTCCCATTTAAATTGATTTCCGATTTTTCTCCAAAAATTGGGAACGTTTTGCCCATCCAGGTTTTGCCGCTCTTTTTTTTTGCAAATACACTCTTTACAAGGAAAGAAAATGAAATTTTATAAATTTTATAATCATGTTTACGATTTAGAATGAACAATAATCATATTTATGTATGAAAAAAGTTAGTTTCTGCGATTATTTTTGAAGTGGTCCGTTTTTGTGAATTTCTGTTATCTGTCGATTTTATTTCGTATTAACATTAATAAAATATGTACAGTGTACAAGTTTTTCATTTTTTGCTTTCTTATGTTCCTTTTAAGGTTTTACATTGCCTTTCTGTTTAAATAGAGCTCCATTTCACTTGTAATCATGCAAACAATTTGCGAATAGGAAATTCTGCTTTTCTCGAACTTTTTGAACAGTCGGCCCGTTTACTTTAACTAAAGTTTGTAATTGACGGGTAAGTAATACATGATTGCATCAGAATGTGCCAGTATCTTTTTTTTTAGTTTCGTTAAAACAGTAGGCTGAAGTTGGGGCGATAAAAAGAAAAGTTGATTGTAAATGCCGCAACGGCAAAAAAGTTACTTACGAAAATTTAACTTTTAAACACGCAAACTCTGCAACGTTCTTGTTCTTTCCAGAAATTAATGTAGTCAGTCAATGAAAAGCTCAGGATCTGCTTGCTTCTTTTGATTTTCAAAATTGAAGCATGCAGAAAATTATAGGTGCGGCATTGTAAAAATAAGAATCAATGCACAATTAAAAATGCTATACTAAAGAAAGAAAAAGTAAGAAAAAAAAGGAAAAAGTAGGAAAATAAGGAGAGAGATCTGAAAAGTAGGAAAAATAGGAACTCTTCGGGATCTGTAATATGATATTCACATTAAATGTGTTGGATATGCCTAATCGATGTTGATAGCCAAATTTCACATATAAAAAGCCATTCTGCAAAAAGTAAAAAGCTTAACTGGTTACAATAAAAAAAAGCAAACATCTTCTCCAATTATGGCATTGAAAAGAAAGATTCTTTGGTTCACGATATGTTTCTTTTATAATTTCATTAAGTCTTTTAATAAAAAATATTATAAACTGTGTAATACATATGTATGTATCAATTTTACCAATTATTTCATATTTAGATTTAAAAAAAAAAAATTCTCATTCACTTTTTGCATTTTTTTGTAAAATACCCAGTTTTTGGGTATTTACCCAGGCCTTGTGTAAATACCCGGGTAAATACCCAAAAAATATTTACCTACCCGCTGGGTATTTACCCGATCCACATCACTAGTATTTACCCAGGTATTTATTTCAAAAATTTATATTCAACTAAAATACTTTTCTGTATGTATTCCACTATGTATATATGTTACTGTTAAAGTATATAATGCAGTTAGTTTATAGAATACCTAGTTATTCCATGAAATAACTGATTGTGTCCGTTAAAGTGTGTAATATGTTATTAATTTGACACTTTAACTAGTTATTCTATGAAATAACTAGGTATTCTATAATTTAACTAATGAGAGACGGTTAAAGTGTAAAATAAACAATTTTTCTAAAATGAAATAACTATAGCTTTTCTATAAATAAACTAATGATAGACAATTAAAATGAAAAAGAAGCAATTTATCTAATTTATACAGCGTATAAATGGTGTTTATGGAAATGTACCATAAAATCATTTGTTACAACAAGGATTACTAAAATGACACTTGGAATTACAAAGAACATTATTTCTGAAGCAAAAACATTTTTTGTTGACACACTGGGTTTTACTTGAACATTTTTTTAATCCCTGACCACTACCTGGAGGGGGAAGGTAAATGCATTTGTCGTGCAAGATATATGATATAGATTATATTACACTTTAACGGGCTGCAGATCATTATACTATGAAATAACTAGTTGAACCATGAAAAACAAGAGAGTTTTACACTTTAACGGTCACAATCAGTTATTCCATGAAGTAACTAGATATTCCATAAAATAATAGATTTCATACTTTAACTGTAACATATATACAGGATCTATTCCAAAAGTAATGCAATAATTTTTTTTAAAAGTAATTTATTGAACAGATTTGCACAAACACTGAAAATTCTTCAAAGTAATGTCCTTAGGCTTCTGCACATTTCTTCCATTGTCTCTGTCATGACTGGTAAGTAAGTGCCCTGAAAAGCGTTTTTGGGGACCTCCCCTAAGGTCTTCGTCACATCTGATTGGATCTCTTCTAGGGATGAAAAATGAGTTCATTTCAAGCCTGCCTCAATCCAAGGGAACAAAAAGAAGTTTGCCAGGGCGACGTCAGGTCTATAGAGGGCTGGGACAGCGTTTTCACCTGGTGTATAGCCAGGAACTCACGGATTTGCATCGCGTTATGACAAGGCGCTTTGGCACGAACTTGCCCCACACTTTTCTCATCGCTAAATCTTGAGTAATACGAAAATCAGCAGTACACAACATGTTCAGTTCATTTGCCCAGACCATCTTGATAGTCAATCGAGGGTCAAAGTTCAACAATTGAGGAACAGGAGCCACATTGTTGTCGGCTTTGCTGGTTGCCGGCCACCCAGAGCGTTGTTCGTCTTGAACCTCTTCCCGGCCCTTTTTAGAGGTCTTAAACCACCTCAAAACTTGTGAATAGGACAGAGAAGAGTCCACGTAAGCCTCAAGAATCATTTTGTTAATCTACTCAAAAGATTTTGCTGTTTAAGCAACAAAACTTAATCTCGTACCATTTTTCTTGTGACACGGTCGATGCGCAGAGGTTAACATTAACTTACGTTCGTCCACTACTACAGCTTGGAGAACCCTGAGACTGGTTCTCCGGAAAACCTTAGGGTCCCCCTCACCTAAACCAAGTAGTTCAATTATACTCTGACCAATAAAAGCGACCTGGAAGAAACCATTGCATTACTTTCAGAATACACCTTGTATAACCAACCATATACAAAACAATAAATTTTTGCCCAAAAATTGTATTTTGATCACATATTTAAAGAATAATTGTGCGAAACCCCCTAGCAATCTAATATGATATTCACATTAAATGTGTTGGATATGCCTAATCAATGTTGATAGCTAAATTTCAGATATAAAAAGCCATTCTACAAAAGGTAAAAAGCTTAACTGGTTACAAAAAAAAAAAAAATCTTCTCCAATTATGAAATTGAAAAGAAAGATTCTTTGGTTCACAATATGTTTCGTTCATAATTTCATATTTAGATTTAAAAAAAAAATCCCATTCACTTTTTGAATTTCTTTAATAAAATACCCAGTTTTTGGGTATTTACCCAGGCCTTGGGTAAATACCCAAAAAATATTTACGTACGCGCTAGGTATTTAAGTGATCCACATCACTACTTAAGAGTAAAAAAAACTTAATTCTTTAACCGTACTACTGCTGTTGAACTAAATTTTTGAGGTTGGAGCAAAAATTATGATACAAGAATATTTACCTGTACACTAAAGTGTTGTTAGCATTGTAATGTATGCAGATATAATTTAAATGAAGTGGAATAATTGCAAAAACTGTGTATCCATTTTTGGTTACATATGATTTTATCTATTATTAAATTTAAAAAATTTGTTCATACGTATTGAGTTGTTGAAAGAATTAATTTTATTTTTTACTTTAATTTAAAATTAAATGACTGGTGCTATATTTTCTTTAATGCTGTAATGAAGTCAGTTCTATTTTTATAACAAAAGATTTTTTTTTAATTCTCTTGAACTTCATAAATATATTTTAAAGTTAACATGTTGTGACCATTCATATAAAAAATATAACTATCTCTTATATTTTTTATGTGAATACTTTGCAGTCCTTTTTCCTTTTCTCAGGAGTGACTAACCTTTTGAGTGAACTAGCACTGAAAAGTAATTTGCATTAATTCTTATCTGATACTTTTATGACAACTTCATTCATGCTGTTTAAATATTAATGGTCACTCTGAAACATGATCAAATAGAGCTGTCCCCTATTTCTTATTTTCGTATTGCCAATCATTGTTTTATTGTGCTATACTTTGTTTCAATTTATTTTTCAGCTTAATATATTAAATACCAACACTTTTTAAATTTATCATTTGGAAACATTTTTTTTATTATTATAAAAAGAATGATTTTGCTGCTATAGTAGTGTGTTGTTTTATTCAAAGTAATTTGCTTTTTAATGTTATTCCCAAACAAGTTTATATTAATAAATTTATAAATTTTTGTTGAGTATTTAAATTTTTTCTCAACTTTTACTGTTCAGTAGTGTTTTTCCCTCAACATTTGTTAATATTTATCAATTTCAGAACAGACAAAGAAATACAGCTGGATATGAATATTTTTGTTATGATTTCTGCAATGTAATATGTAGTTGTTATAATTTAACTATCTAACATGGAGGGTGTAAGTTATAACCATGGATATCATGTTTCCACCCACAATATGCACTTTTATTTAAAAATGCTTTAAAATCAGCCTTTATCTCTGAGAGCCTCTTCTGAGTCATCAGCTAAATCACAAGAGAAACACTATTTCTTTCTGTATTAGAGATATAAAATGATTGGGATTGGACATCTTACTGATCAGGCCACTACGACCCTACAAATATGAGCAGTGATCCTAATTTTTAGAATGTTTTGGAACACCTTTTGAGCTGACGAATGTCATTTTGGAGCAGCAATGTATTTTCAATTGCCTCAATAAATTGAGGCAATGAGAAACAAACTGATGTTAAGTGGACATTTTTAAATTATGACCAAAATGCATGCAAAGTTCAAACTCTAGGTAGACTTTATTCATTTTTTTTTTCTAAATCATTTTGCATAGCAGCACCTACCAGCAGGGCCTGATTTAGAAACGTTGGGACAGTATGCTGACTCATCTGCAGGGGGAAGGGGGCTCCCTTGAATTGTACTATTGGGTTATTTGTTGTAGAGTTACAATCACACATCTTTTTGTCATTTTATATACAGTACCAGTGTTCAAACATGTTATATTCAACTTTTTTTTCATTTAAGCCACATACACTTGATTCAGGCCACAACTCAAACCTTAATAAAAATTAATTTGGGCTATAAGTTTTTTTTTATTATTTTGATAATGTTGCTCAATTCATTGAACAGTCCTTTCTTTGACCTTGAAAATACTGTTCAATAGTTTTCAAATGCAAATGATTTTCACTTAAACTAGCCAATTGCAATGAGACATTAAAATATCCCATCTCTCACATTTTGAAGCAAAATTCTAGTTGAAAAAGAAAGAAAAACTATACATATGCAAAATACAAACATAATGCATTATGAGAGAGAAGAGAATTCACAATGTGCTGTAAAAATTCATAACATGAAGTGAATGCAATGAGGAAGATTCATTTTAGTTTTTCATAAATATTAATTTCATAGAAAAATATCCCTGAAATTTAATTAGTTATAAAGCCTGAATCATATGCACAGTAAAATTGTCAAAATATGCACTAAAAATTTATTATTTACACAAATAAAAGTTTTTACATCTGAATAAAAACATGGTCTTTCTATTCTTGCATTTTTTATGTTTTTGGCTATAATATACACAAAAAGTAGTATGCATAAGAAAAAAAAATTAAGCAAAATGTTCAACATTTTATGATTTTTTTAAAAATTCTTGACATATGAGTCATTCCATGTCAAGTGACCTAGTGGTCCCCACTCGACCATCTCTGATTTGGATGAAATTTTATAGAGGTGTAGAGATGCCTTCGAAACTAATCTAATGCACATTTTCAGCTTCCGAAATCCAAATCGTGAGGATCTAAAATATCCCCAAAATGGCGGATGAGCTTTTTGTGACGAATTGCCATCTTTAGCCGAAGTTTGCAGAAAAATTTATCACCCTGGAAGCCTGAAATGTTTGAAGCTTAAAGTACAATTGGCTGTTAATACACTCATTTATTTTTGTGAATTTGAGCTCATATTTTTTATAGCACGCGTGTAAACTTTTAGAAAGCCACTTTAGATGACAATATCTTTTCGGAAATAGATATTTCAGTTCAGCAACTGTAACTCATTAAAAACAAGTGCTTCTACAATATAATCACGAAGTACGAACCTTTGTATTATTTTTGTTCAGATTTTATGACAACCTAAAATCCAGGAAAAAAATTCCCCACCGCGCTTTTTTCACGAGTACACAACTTTGTACTTTAAGCTCCAAACATTTCAGGCTTCCAGGGTGATAAATTTTTCTGCAAACTTTGGCTAAAGATGGCAATTTGTCACAAAAAGCTGATCGGCCATTTTGGGTCATTTTTTGGGATATTTTAGATCCTCACGATTTGGATCTCGGAAGCTGAAAATTTGCACAGGTTAGTTTCAAAAGCATCTCTACTCCTCTGTAAAATTTCATCCAATTTGGAGATGGTCGAGTGGGGTCTATTTGAAAAATTCGGTCAGTTGACTTGGAATGACTCATATCTGTATCATAACAAAAAAAAAGACACAGTACTAAACTGCATTGAAAAATATTGAAATTGAACAAACAAGAGCATTGAAAACAATAAATATACAACATAAAAACAATAAAGGTCGCCAAGTCGTCAGTTTTTTTTATCCAAAGGAAAATAATAACCCTCTTTTTTAAATTTAAAATTGCACCCTTATACTCTTCGAGGCTATTCTAAAAACTTGGTTTGAAATGATCTTCTACCACTTATATTGCCGTAAGCAAGTAAAGGGCAGTAATTGCAAATTTTTCTTTTTTTTTTTTTTTTGCATTTTTGTCATCATTGTATGCTAGCTTTATTAAGCTTTCTCATTTGATTTCGGCAGAAAAAAAGCATGAAAAATGTCTTCATTCCAACATTTTCCTATATATTCAGTATATTCAGTAAATTCAGCTGGCGGTGTATTTCACGTATTTTCCTATATAGTTAGCATTGAATCCAAAACCAGTTTCTTCAGATATCTCAAACTCATTTCTGCAGATACTGCCGTTTACTTTCCTACGGCAGTATGATGGTCAATACCAAACCAGACTACAGCTCTTCTTTCTTCTCAAAGACATAGGGAGACGGACTTGGTTTTCAATGAGTTGAAGTTATTTTGATCATTTGGGGATAATTTAAGGTCAAGTTGCACAATTTGTTCTGATTGTTTGATTTGTTTAAATATTGTCTTTTAATCGAAACCTTAGGTCAATTCAAATCAACAATTTGTGTTAGATTTGTGAAGTAATAGCAATTACTGGATGAAGTTATGATTAGTTTATATGCAATACAATTACATAAAAGTTTAATGATTTTGAAAATAACAAGGTTTTTAAATATTGAATTAGGATTGTGATTCCATTAAAAAAAAAAAAAAAAAACCAATTATGGTTGATCATGATTACCACTACTTTATCATGATTACTCCAAGCCTGGTGGGTGTGTAGTGAAAATCTGTAAGATTTTTGAATTAAAACATAAGTTTTATTAAAGGTTTTAACAAAAATTTTAAGACATTTATTTTAAAAACAAACAGGAAAAACCATTTACCTCGAGGGTCAAAGCATTCAACTTTCTAGTTACATATTTATGCTGTCCCATACAAAAAATATAAAAGCTTTTGCCCTATTTTATTGTAAAGAAAAATCTATACTAATATAGCCGATACATATATGTATGTAGTGCTATAGTTGGGAAAGAAGACAGGGGGGTCTTCTTTCCCAACTGTACAGAGAACCATAAGTTCAGAACAGGGGGGGGGGGGGGGGCTGTTTCTCAAAGTATTTGCTTTAAAATTGTAAACTTTAATGCAAATTTAATGTATAAATTAGTTTTATGCAACTTTTTTTAAAAAATAATTTTCTGTTTGTTGATGCATGGTTAAGGGAACAACTTTACCTGCTATTCCTTGAATTTGAAAATTCGCCACTAATGCAAATAAAGTAATTCTTTAATGTTTGCAAATAATACTTTTTGCACACATTTTCCAATTTTTGATAATTATTATGCTGGATTACACCAGTCTTCAGGAACTAGTCCACTCTTACAGGCTTCTTTAGCTGCTATAAAAAAGTCTGAGAAATCAACATAGGGTTTGATTCTACCATTTTCATCTAATGAAACATTACTAGCAGACTGAAACAGAATTTGGGGTCCTGCCGATTCCGAACTATTACTTGTCAAAGATGTGGCATCATTCATAAAAGCTGAACCTGCTTCATTATAAAAATCAGTCTTAGCTGATGCACTGTCTATTGATTGTATTTCTGCTAATGTGTTACTTTCTGATTCATTAGCAAATTTCTGTAGTTCATCTGTGATAAAAGCATGACTTGACTGATATCCAGGGTTATCATGAGCATTTGGGAGAAGGCAGTTAAATTTTCTTACCTAAAAAGATTTTTATAGAGAGTTTTAACCAAGCATGACATTGAATTATAAATACATTCATTGAAATTATAAAAAAAAAATTAAAGAACTCACTAGTAATGTGATGTCATCACGTTTTTGACATCTTTTTGGAGTTTCACAATCTCTCATGAAAGCATCATGATGCATTCGAACAACTTTATCAACGACTGCCTGGGCAACACCATTTAAGGTCGATTGTTCTTGGAATTGGTCTAACAACATATTCACTATAGTGGTGTTTGCCTATTAAAGATAATATGCATAGTCTTTTTAAAATATTCAAGTGCATCTAAAAATTACTTTAAAACAATGTTTTGGAAGTTCATTATCATAATTTTGTGCATTTTTAGTTTCCTTAATACTAAAAACAATCACTTTAAAATGAAATTAGTTATGCATTAGCAATATCCGTACAAATAGAGACATTACTTATTTATTATTTAAACAAAAAAAATATGTATCAAGTATGATAGCAAGAATCTTTTTGGAGTGGTCAAAAAGCTATACGATTAAATGGATAAAGGGAAAAAAAAGAGAAATATCTTTTTCTAATTGATAAATGCCTAGTGCAATATTCTAGCAAATTTTAGAGTCATCAATTCCGAGGTCATTGAGTATGGCGACAGTCAGCGATTCCTCACCAAACTAGGCGCCAACATTTTGCTACTAGTGTCAGCTTAGAGATGGCTCTAAAATATATCACCAAGCTCATCCTATAATTTCACTCCTATGTTAATAGGCCAGTGCCAATAATGTTTGAGACCAAAAAAATTTAGAACAGGATAAAACCAGTTCGAAAGGTAAGAAAATCTAATAACATTAATAGGAAAAATAAATTACGGGCGAGCTGAGTTCGGGAAGGGGGGTGTAGGGGGGTTTAAGGGGGGGGAAAACGGTTTATCACAATTTCCGGAAAAACTAAGAGTCCTATCGAAAAAAACTAAATTGCAAAGTTGTTGATAATAAAAAGATCTACAACTTTTGCATTTGCACTTTTTTTCTATAACCTCAAAATATATGCGAAAAATTCAAAAAACCGACTTTTTGGTTTTTTATTTTTATCTCCCTCAAAAAAAATTTTTTTTCACTACATTTAATGAAAAGTTACCTTATTATGTCCCAAATACACTGTAATTTTTTGGATTTAAAATATTTAATTTTTTCTCCTTATTTTGGTTCAGTAGGAAAAAGGATCAGAATTTTCAATCAAAAATTCTCACGTCAAAATATCTGATTTTTTTAAAAAATCGGATAAAGTTTTTTTCGTTGGAATCTCTACTTTTTGATGGTATAAAAAACAATACACAATACTATGGAAACTTTTCGCAAAAAATGAAGAAAATCAAAAATACTCGAATTTGAAAAAAAAAAAATCATCACTATGTAAAATTTTAAGCTATTTATTAAATTAACAGCAAACACAATAATTAACAGCAAACACAATTGGAAAACTGATTATTTTTCATAATATTCAAGGTTACATAGTTCGAAATTGCGGAAATTACTCATTTATCCCATCCTACAGTGTAGCTTGCTATTCGTAACTCCAAAAAACTATAGGGGACACTGCAGTCACCGTCTAATGGTGGATGAGAAGGATATAAAACAAATGCATGCTGTAGCTTGATTTTTAATTATTTTAATATATTTTTATTTTCAGTTTGTGTCAATGTAACATGAAAAATTTCATTTTTCGAGTAATTAAAGTGTACATTTTAATAAGGAGCTTAAAATTTTTACATAGTTATGACTTTTTTTTTTTTTTTTCAAATACGAGTTTTTTGATTTTCTTCATTTTTTGCGAAAAATTTCTATAGTATGGTATATTGTTTTTTGTACCATCAAAAAGTAGAGATTCCAACGAAAAAAACTTGCTCCGATTTTTTAAAAAAATCAGGTATTTTGACGTGAGATTTTTTTGATTGAAAATTCTGATGATTTTTTACTACTGAATCAAAATAAGGAGAAAAAATAAATATTTTAAATCCAAAAAATTACAGTGTATTTGGGACATAATAGGGTAACTTTTCATTAAATTTAGTGAAAAAAAATTTTTTTTTTGTGGGAGATAAAAATAAAAAACCAAAAAGTCGGTTTTTTGAATTTTTCGCATATTGTTTGAGGTTATAGAAAAAAAGTGCAAACGCAAAAGTTGTAGATCTTTTTATTACCAACAACTTTGCAATTTAGTTTTTTTCGATAAGACTCTTAGTTTTTCCGGAAATCGTGATAAACCGTTTTCCCCCCCTTAAACCCCCCTACACCCCCCTTCCCGAACTCAGCTCGCCCGTAATTTATTTTTCCTATTAATGTTATTAGATTTTCTTACCTTTCTAACTGGTTTTATCCTGTTCTAAATTTTTTCGACTTTTTACCATTTTCAAAGCTATTGGCACTGGTCTATAAGGCCTCCAAAGCAGGAAAAATCAACATAAAAGTAAAGCTTTTAAAAGTAAGAATGAAAATTAACGGAATAATCGACAAATTTAGCAAGATGAAATTAATTAAGCACATAAAACATTTAAATACATAAACTAACAACACGAAACTTATTTACATTGATGCCGTTAATGTAGAATTTTGATGCAGTTAAGACCAATAAAACTTAAATGTCATGAAAAGTAGTATTGTCACTTCTACCATTTGCAACTACATATACATAGGTGGAACTTAGTTCTTAGCTTCAATGTGTCTATAATGTGCCAACAAAAAATTAATTCCTTGACATACTTGCAAAAAACCTGACATGAAATATCTTTCATCCATGTAGTCTAGGATAAAGAAAATCTGAGTAGTTATAGATAAAGATCGCTAATTTTATTAAAATTTAAAAGTGTGATGGAAGATCATTTTATCATTTTTAAAAAAATAATATTTATCTTTTGAAGTTACTTTTTGAAGGCATAAAATATTATTTCAAGTAATTTTAGTTTTTATTAAAAACAAGCTATTTCCAGAATGTTGCATTCAAACTAATATTGAAGGGGTTAAGGGGTTTCGTGAACAAGTGGAACATGAAAAACTTACACTGATCAAAGAAATGAAGGAATGCTGAACTAGGACATCGTACAAGACTGCTATGCTTTGATGCTCAACTGTACTGCCTCTGTACATTCATACTCAGATGGCTCAACATGTTACTTAAAGCACCATTCATTTGGGAGTTTTCTAGTAATAAATGATCGTTTTGCTTTCATTTTGTAATCACTTTCTAATATCACTGTCGCCATCGCACGTGTAAAATTTAGTTTCTTTTTGACAACGCCTTATTGCGCTGATTTTCTTGTTATAAAGACAAATATATTTTCACTTCATTCTTGAAAATATAATTTAAAATTTGTTTTTTAATGTACAGGATGTCTACTCTATTGGTGGACCGATAGCTAATTTCTAAACCCTTAGAGATAAGCATATAGTTCCAATTGAAAAATCTTTAAATTCCATAAAAAATCAAAATTTATGAAATTTTTGTCAAAAAATCAAATTTTGAAAAAATTACAAAATCTAACTTTTTATACAGTCCCCCCAATCCTAGCAATTATGTTTAGTAAAATATTCTTGACACACTAACATAATGAGCTAAAAAAAACACTCTTGACCAAAATTGACAGAGTTCTGAGGTTTTGAAAAATCATGATATCATGATTTTCTAGAGATTTTACAATGTCAACAAGATAGCTTATAAGGAGATGTATGCGAATTTACAAAGTGTGTTAATAGGTTTAAATTTATTTTGGTTCTTGTTATCAGGGGGCTATTTATAAGCTCAACAAGGTCAGCAAGATAGCTCATAAGAGGATGTATGCGATTTTAGAAAGTGTATTAATAGGTTTAAATTTATTTTGGTTCTTGTTATCAAGGGGCAATATTAACGGGGTCGAAAAGACTTAGCAAGTGCTATTTATAAACTCAAGATCATCAGCAAGATAGCTCGTAAGGGGATGTATGCAAATTTACAAAGTGTGTTAATAGGTTTAAATTAATTTTGGTTCTTGTTATCAGGGGGTAATATCAACAGTCGAAAAGACTTAGCAAGTGCTATTTATAAGCTCAAAGTCTATAAGTCTATTTATGGTTAAAAGGTGTGGGGGGGGGGGATTGAAGTGGTTTGTTGTTTTGTTTTAAGAATCTCTAATTTTCATCCCGCAAATATCATAAGCAAATGGACATTTTTTTAAAAAATTCAAATCAAATATTATTTTTTAAACAATTACATTTTCTTTGTTTCAAAAAAATATTTTTGTTTAATGTCAGGGGATTTTTTGAGCAATCACGAGTTGCTTATTGTCCTCATTTGACCAAAGTTGATGTTGCTCTGATTTTTCAGATTGCCATGAAGACGGTTGTTTTTGATATTTAATTAGGGAGTAAAATTTTCGTCGTCATAAAGGCTTAACTTAAGCAGACTTTACTTTTAAAAAGAAAAAAAGGTTTATTTATGTAAATTGACGTTTTTTCAGAAAAAACATCTATATAGATGAACTTAAACAGCAAAACTTCATCTTCATACAAAATTTTGAGATTACTAATTCTCATCATTTAAAATTGATCTGAAATAAGAAGACATGACGGTATACGCTGTAAATTATCTTTATGGTAAGTGTACTGGTGAATATTGGTTGTAAAATCTTTATTACTGCATCCTAATCATTGTTTCTTTTTGCAGATACACATCGTATTACCTATTCAAGAAAATTAAGTCATAATATTATGACGGGTGCAAATTTCTTACTCATTTCTATTCCATTCCATTTGTGGAAACAAGAAACCCAACAAATAGGCTTTCTCAATTCGTGATTGCGGAAAACAATTTGAATTCAAGATAAAATGAAATGCATAAAAAGAAAAAACTTTTTTTTAAGAATTACAAAATTATTGTCTGCCTTCTGAAATACCGTAAGTGAAGTTCTAAATAATTCAAATGTTTACGGGTTTTCTTTTCTTTTAAATATACTATTTTTTTCCTTTATCAGTAATCTGTAAATTTAAATATTGTGATAACCTTTTCGTAAATTGAGACACAATATGTTTTTCAATAAAATTCACGTACGAAAATCTTGAAACAAATAAGATTCAAAAAAAAAAAACTTTTAATCATAAAGAGACCTTTGAGCTTATAAATAGTATTTGCAGTCTTTTCAACCATTAATATTGCCTCCTGACGACAAGAACCCAAAATAAATTTAAACCTATTTACACACTTTGTAAATTCGCATACATCCTCTTAAGAGCTCTCTCGCTGACATCATCATAAAATCTTCAAAAACCGTTATTTTACAAAACTCTAACTCTATAACACTCTATAACTCCGCTGTAGAAGAGTGATTTTTTTTTTAGTTTTAAATGTTAGTGTGTCAAGAATATTTTACTAAATACCATTGCCAGGACTGGATGACTGTATAAAAAGTTTGATTTTGTAATTTTTTCAAAATTTGATGTTTTGGCAAAAATTTCATTAACTTTGATTCCTTACAGAATTCAAAGATTTTTTCAAAATTGCAACTATACGTTTATCTCTAATTGTTTAGAAATTAGCTATTGGTTCACCAATTGGGTGGACACCCTGTATATGTATATATATACAGTACTGTTCAAATTAATTGGGACAAAGCTATTTTCCATCACTTTCAAGTTCATTTGCTAGCTAGCTCCAGTAGGTCCTACCAAGCTTACTACTAGTCAAAATGTCATCAGGATATCAGTTTTGACTGCTCAGAACCAGAACCATAGAAGAACAAGGGCTGGGTCTTAGCGCTGCGAAAGTAGGAACGAGGAGAAAAGTGCCAGTGACGTCACCGGGTACACTCGATCTGGGACATTTGTATAGTGCTTGCTTGCGTAATTCTTCACTCTCTTTTCCGATTTTTATGTTTAAAAATTTCTTGAGGGTTAAGCTTCAAAAAAAAAAAAAAAAAAAATGAAATACAAGGGTAAATGTTTTGAGTCCCATCGACAAGTTAATAAACGATACTAAAAACAAAAACATAATTAAAATGTACAATACAAATTTTTAGTTTCTCTTGTGTAGTTTTGGATATTCTTTATCCAATATGCGTGTTTTAAAGGGGTAGAAAGCGGAAATTTCGCACAATAAAATTGAGCTTATAAAGAAATGAAAATAATTTACTGTGCTTGTAAAGTTTCCTCTTGTGTGTACATAATTTTGTCAGTTTAGACTTTAAAAAATAATTATAATATTGTTTTTTCCAACTTGCCTCAAAGAAAATGAAAGAGATAAGATAGATATAAGGAATAACTAAAACATATTGGAATTTCGTGATACCCTATTTGAATCTAAATACTGCCGATGTTTTTTAGAGGAAGTTTTTTTACGAAGTAACTATAACTCTGACCAAGAATCTTAACAAATGTTGTTTTTGAAAACTGAAGAAGAACCTCATTAACCTGGACTAATAGAGGATCCATGTCATCTAGATTGTTTAAAACGAATTAAGCAAAATAACCTATAAATTGAACCAATGTTCATAAGTAAAATACTTGAACACAGTAAAAATTGTATTTTGAATTCAAGAGAATGAAATATAAAGTTGCATTAGAAAAAGTTAAAAAAATAAAAATACGTTATTACGCTAACGCGTTCTTTATTTATAAAGCGAAGTTTAAATTAATAGGTGTTTACTGAAATTGTTAATCAGCATTTTAATCATTTCAATTTAAAAATAACATATTGAAATTTAGCAACGTAAACCAAATTTAAATCTTCAATGATTATCACCAAATTTATAAAGCTAACTTATTTGTAGACTGAAAAATTTCTTCACGTCTGAATTCTACAAATCATTACGTTACAGTAATAAATGAAATCTTGCCTTTTGTCCTCAGAAAATTTTTCATTCAAATATCGAATTCTTCCAAATGTTCTTACTCGAAAAAAAAGTTCAATAGCATTTTTATATGGGTCAGGAAATTGGTCTTTCAATACAGAAGAACAATTAAATGGCCTAGCTTTTGTACAATCATAAAAACTCTAATGTATCTGATTTGAAAGCTTTAAATGATCACAAAAAAAAAAAAAGCTCCTATACAAAAATAGATGCACGATTGAGATAATCAAGATATAGTACTCATTTTCCATCTCCCCTCTCCCATCTTTAAGTCATTGTCGCATCAATGCGAATTATTAATTATTTTAAGCATGGGGATACAGTGTTCAAGAAATTAAGTTAAATCTATTGAATAATATTTACAAAGAAATTTCATGCGTTGCATCTAAATGCATTGTAATTTTACGGTTAAAGGAAATTTATTACGGTCTCACAGTGCCATTACTAAGCTAATTAAATATCATTATATATAATATTAAGTTGCATTGTGACAGGGTTGAACCAAATCCTACATTAAAAAATAACTTCGTACACCACAATTTATGAAATTTGTCTTGCTCTTTACCTTAACTTTTTAAAACTCTTCCCCCAATTATTTATTGAAGCAGCTTCAAAGTTAGTATTCCATAAAAAAAGTATTAAAAAACAGAAAGGAAGGTTGTATTCCTAATTTTTTGGATGTGTTTTGAGCTCTTTGAAAATCTTGAGTGAAAGCTTAAGTTTCCAGAACTTTTTCAGTAACTAGGCCATCAGCACGTGAAGGCGTTTTCAATACTTTCAAATATAATTACACACAAATATTTTCGATTCTAAAAAATGTGACTTTTATGTCTACTTTAGCATAACATGAAAGAAAAATAACCTGCCAACAGATTTAGTGCAGGAGCAGGCGCTTATTTCTGAAGAAACCCTAGTCAAATGTTATGAGACATTTCCAAATTAAAATTAAACCTTGAAAACAATATTCATATCCTTATTCATAATGAGTGATTTTTAGCCTTGTCTGGGAGTGACCTCGGCCCCTTCAACTGCCTCTTAAACAACCCTTGTACAGAGTAAAAATTCTTAAATTGTATTTTAGCTAAAGCATACTACAGTTCTTTCGGCATACGATGTGGATATTGTCCCGCGGAGTGTACCCGATGTCCACTTCGCGGCGGATGAAAAGATCAAAGGAATGAGCTAGCCCTTGTATTCGGAAGCCCTGGCTCAGAACTGGTTTAGATGGGATAAGAATATTGGACTATTAGGAATATTGAACAATTCTTCAGGAAAAGAGAAAGTCAAGTTTTGCATTTGTTCGTTTCAGGGTGCTAAAAATGGGTATAACTACTAGAAAGTTAGCAAAGATAATCGTATTTAACATACACGTATCTGTGGGCATAAAAAAATATTTTCTGTGGTTGATACAGGAAAATCAAAATTTTCTCAATTTCTCTTCTGACTAACAGTGAGAAGTCTCTACAGCGTACACAAACAATGACTATCACTACCAGCAGACATTAAATGTCTCTTAAGGCATTGGTTAGTTTTTGTACGCCTATTTCTGAGTAAGAATTCTGAAATAGACACATAAACTTCGTGCTATTTCAGAGTAAGACCAGATTTCTTAGTAGAGGCAATGATTCAGTTTCAATGCATCTCTTCAGGCCTTGAGAAAAGCTTGGTTTTCCAATACTAACCATGGAAGCAGAATTTTTTACAGCCTTAGATAGGTGGATGCTGAAGACAATTATTTTGCTAACTTTCCAGGAGTTATATCCATTTTTAGCAAACTAAAATGATCGGTCCTTACTCCTCTCACTGAAACAAGTTGAATAACTGTTCAATATTCCTTATTTCTCATCTAAACCAGTTCTAATCAGTCAAAATTGACATTCAGACAACATTAAGGCTAATAAAATTGCTTAGTTGGACCTGCTATTAGCTGGCAATCAACTTAACAGTTTACAAAAATTTCAAAAATAATAATAATAAAATAAAAAACACAGCAGTTACACTTACATTTGCAGTGTTAGTGGCTTCTTCTACAGATTTATACAAACCATCTGACATTAAAATAAGAAATTTGCAAGTGCTGTCTATCGATATTCCACCAACAATATTGGGTTCAGCAATAATTGGTTCTTCTCTAGCTTCACTAAATAGAAAAAAAAAAGAAATTAACTGTATTTTCTAGCCAATGATGAAACATGTTCCAAAGCAATCAGGCAATGAATGTGCATTTATCTTTAACAAATTGAGTCACAATTTAGTTATTTTTCAATTATATGTTCGAGTTATTAATCACTAATCCAACAATTTAGACATTTCTTAATGTTGTTCAATTATTAAGATGAGTCAAAAGTTTTGCTATGTTTGACAAATGTAAATTTTACAACTTTCTGTTAAGTGGGTGAAGTGCAGAAGAAAACTAAATACAAAGCCATTTTAAAGCTAGCTCATACCAGGGGTTCTCAAACTGGGTGCTGTGGCACCCTAGGATGCTTCAAGAATTGCCAAGGGGTGCCGCAAAGTGTCCAAATTTTGTGGCAATTCCCTCTAGAGTTGGAAGGCTTATTTAAGAAATATATTACCCATACAGTAACAATGTTGACTTTACTGGAGAAAGAAAATGTACAAGTTTGGTTTCCCAAATGTTCCATATGAAAAACCTTTCATAATGTGGCAGATATCAAGTCTTAAAAGACTTTTGCTTCTGTCACTCTTTGTAGCATGTCATGATAAATGGTCATTCATTTTTCAACAAGATGGGGCACCCATATTATTTGACAAACGTTCCGCATTTCTTCAATTACGAGCTTCCTACTCGTTGGATTTGATGAGGTTCTGATGACTACAATCAACTTCTTCTGTGACCACTGTGTCTCCACACTCCAAGTGATTTTTTAAAATGGTATTACATCAAAGATCGTGAGTTCGTGCCTTATTGACCACATGATTAGCAAGATTTACGTCAAAAGATTACAATCGCATTCTCTATGATTGATCGTGACGTGGTACTGCGAGTGAAACAAGAATTAGACTTTAGACTTGATATCTGCCGACATATGAATGGTCCATATATTGAATATTTCAAACACGAAACTTCAACAGTTTCATTCTCCAGTAAAATTAACGTTATTGCTGTATTTGTAATGTATTTGTTTCAATAAGGCTTGGATACCTTGAAGTGAATTTCTTTTTGTATATAATAGAGAGACTAGGGTGCCATGAAAAAATTCAAATTCTTTAAAGGGTGCCAAGTCAGAAAAGTTTGAGAACCCATGGCTTATCACACAATATTATTGAATTCTGATGTGAGATAGGTATAGGACATATAAGAGATGATTAATTCATTAGAGGACTTATGCTTTATGAGTTCAAGCGATGAAAAACAAAACATACGTTGTGCTTAAGCTAAAGTTTAGGAGGACCACAGCACTGTAACCAAAAATGGTTATTTTATCATTAATATTAATTATTGTGATCATTAAAATAATCATAACATAATATTATTACCACCATGGTATCGAACTGGCTAACGGATGCTTATAGCAGAACATGATGTCCTGTACTTGGTATGATAATTTTCCAAAGTTAATAGTTTAGCCATTAAAAACAAAAGTGGTGTAGGTCATAACATAAGACTTTGATTAATTGCATAGTTTAGCAGTCACTTTTGCACAAAACACAACTGCTGTTCCGTTTTACAATTACTGTCTTATCAGGAAATAGTAGAACCTAGACTAACAACACTTTTGCAAGAAGTCAACTGAGATAAAAATGAGCCCCTGATTGTTTAGATACAAATTATTTAAAAAAATGACCTTCACCACTTTTGCTCTTAACAGCTCACTTTATAATTAAAAAAATAAAGTATGTAATTTTTTTCAAAACGTTTGAGTCAACCTTGTACTTAAAGAGCTATTTAGAAAGGCAGGATATTTAAAATGTCTCTTTAAGTAACAAAAGAAAACTATTAAGCATCTTAGTGGACAGATAATAACAACAAATGCACTCACGCTAAATTGTCGAATTCCTTGTATCCACCTTTCACAGTATAATTTCCAATACAGCGCGTACATGTTTGTAGTCCTGTTTTGGGTTCACGTCTCATATTTTGCATGTCTAGTCCCAAATGTGACAGTCTCAATAATTCATCTTCGTTTTTGAATGTGTGGTCAGGACTTAATTGGGAGATGACTATTTTACCATCCTTATCCTCTTTGCAAAGCACTGCTCTGCTATTTCCTGAAATATACATTACATGCATTAAAATTTCCTTGAAACCCTTTGCTACTATGGTATCTGAGTTTGATTCTTAAAAGTTCAATATAATCCTGTTATGCAACATTTGTATTTATAAATTAGGTATGGTTCATAAAATATGACAAATCTGGAGTTAACATGAATAGAATAGCATATTATTGTATATCCTTCTCAGACCCAAAATCAAGCCTCTAGTCAAAAAATCACCTCTAGTCAAAGCAAGGAAGAGGAAAAAACAGCACTTTCATATGGATATAGCAATTAATCTTTTAAATATTAAAAATCTTTTAAGTATTTCAGTTTTTTCGGAAATTTATTAAAAGTATATCATGAGTTTTAGTGCTTACTATGAACAGCAAGTCCCAAACGTTCACTTAATACGACTGAGACACTAATGCCTATTTTGAGGGGCAGTGGCCCTTTTTATTCGACTCTATGTTGGGAAGAGCTACAGGAAGTTTTTAATTTAAGGATCTAGATATGATATTTTGTTATTCTTGAAAAGTACAATGCAAGAGTCCCACATAACAAGTATGTGTTCTTTAAAATGGTTAGAGTAACAGCTTTACCTTTTTACTAACAGCCAATAAGCAACCAAAAGCACTTTGTTGCATCCCAGTTTTAAGAAACAGTTGCTCCTGAGGTCTATGTAAAGTCTTCTCGTGCATTGCGGAAGAAAGTACCTTGCTGGTGCTTCAAGGCTTCACGAATCCAGTCATACTGTTCTACTCCAGTTAACTACAAGCAGTGCTTAAACATTGTTCAAAATCATTGCCAAATGTTCTGCCACCACAATCAATAGCTTCTCTTCCAGAATGTGTGTAGCTGGTTCATTTGAACGTATCCAATGAGCCACTATCTAATTCTCTCCACAGCTAAATTTTTGACTTTAACCCATTTAGCTTGACCATACAAATACCAATCTCGCCACGTCCTTGCATTATTTTATTCAGTTCGTTAAGATTCTTAAAAATATCAGCCAAATACACTTGTTTTTCAGAGAAAATTTATCTTGTAACAAACTGGAATGTTTTGTTTTGTCGTAAAACATAAGAAATTTGTACATCGTCACCAGTGGCGTAGCTAGGGTGGGGCAGAGGGGGCGGCACTTTTTGGGGGGCGGCAATTATGTGTGTGTGTCTAAACTTTTTTTAGTATTAAAAAAATAAGAGGGAGGTGAATCTTACATACTTTGGAATGGAGTGCCCCAAGTCCGATACTTTTGTCAAACATAGCAAAAGCAAAGAATTTTTTTTTAATTTTTTTTAATGTTATGGAAACTTCAACTTTTTTTCTTTTCCCTCCATTTAATTTAAAGTGAAATTTTCTAGCAACGTCTTGTCAAAACCAGTCTATACAAATCAGGGAGAAATCAAATATCTGATGAGCGTGTTCCGTTCATTTCAGTGTGACTGCTTAATTTAGAGGCTAACACACATCTACAAAAGCTGGCATCCCTGAAAACTAATAGATACTTCCATATCCGCCTGTAAACTGGATGTTTGGCTTTCAATCTCATCGGTGGTCAGACTATAAAGACTATTTTTACTAACTTGGTTTGCACTAAAATTATGATTCATACTTTCATAATGAAATAAAATAAAAAAAGACTTCTTGAATTATAAACCGAAAAAAATGAAATTGCTTTTCATATCGTTATATTTATATGTTGCTTTTTATGTATTTACATTTGTGCTAATTATAAAGCAGTTAAAAAAATTTGAATAAAAAAAAAATAGGGAAGAAATTTAGATGGTAAAACGTGATTCGCTCAAAGCTGCGTATCATCTGTTCTCTTTTCAAGTTTTTATTTTTAATTTTATTAGCTGCTTTAGAATTTACATAAATATCTATTTGAGAGAGCAACAGCAATTTTCGAGTGTTATAAACAGAAGCCTTTTTTATTTTCTATTTTTTAATGCGAACCAAGCTAACAGAAATAATCTAGATTCATTTCATAATTTCGTTTTTAAACATTTTATTCATGTAATGCTATGCAGTTTTTCTTTTGAATTAAAATAAAATTACCTTTAGAAGGGTCCGATGGTACTAATGCTGCTTTGCAGACTGTAAATCGTTTTCTTCAGACAATGTTAACTTTCTCTTTTTAGAGCAATCCTTTTCGTCATTTTTATTTTTTCTTTGAGTTTAAAAAAGCTTGTTATCGGTTTTGCTCACTTCATTATGCAGCAACTTTCACTTAGAATGTACTATTCTAAACAGACTGTGCGTTTCCAAAAGAATATGCAGTTAATATTGGCTGAAAAATCAATGTGATTGCAATGGATACTCTGGTTAGCAAAGGTAGTTTTGACTATGACCTATGACACACACGAAACCAGACCAACAAAAACCTCTATCATCTTGAATTCTGGTTATGCTATCATTTTTTTATTTGAAGCCCAGTGATCTTTAAAGCAGCATACAAAAATTTTCTTCAATTCAGAAACAGAGGAATTGTCTTCAAGAGCTGAAGAGGC
>NC_072732.1:114472541-114627303 GCF_026930045.1 Uloborus diversus | reverse complement strand
GCTTTCTTATTTGATTTCCGCAGAAAAAAAGCATGAAAAATGTCTTCATTCCAACATTTTCCAATATAGTTAGCATTGAATCCAAAACCAGTTTCTTCAGATATCTCAAACTCATTTCTGCAGATACTGCCGTTTACTTTCCTACGGCAGTATGACGGTCCATACCAAACCAGACTACAGCTCTTCTTTCTTCTCAAAGACATAGGGAGGCGGACTTGGTTTTCAATGAGTTGAAGTTATTTTGATCATTTGGGGGATAATTTAAGGTCAAGTTGCACAATTTGTTCTGATTGTTTGATTTGTTTAAATATTGTCTTTTAATCGAAACCTCAGGTCAATTCAAATCAACAATTTGTGTTAGATTTGTGATGTAATAGCAATTACTGGATGAAGTTATGATGAGTTTATATGCAATACAATTACATAAAAGTTTAATGATTTTGAAAATAACAAGGTTTTTAAATATTGATTTAGGATTGTGATTCCATAAAAAAAAAATCAATTATGGTTGATCATGATTACCACTACTTTATCATGATTACTCCAAGCCTGGTGGGTGTGTAGTGAAAATCTGTAAGATTTTTGAATTAAAACATAAGTTTTATTAAAGGTTTTAACAAAAATTTTAAGACATTTATTTTAAAAACAAACAGGAAAAACCATTTACCTCGAGGGTCAAAGCATTCAACTTTCTAGTTACATATTTATGCTGTCCCATACGAAAAATATAAAAGCTTTTGCCCTATTTTATTGTAAAGAAAAATCTATACTAATATAGCCGATACATATATGTATGTAGTGCTATAGTTGGGAAAGAGCCAGAACATGGGGGGGGGGGGGGGGGCTGTTTCTCAAAGTATTTGCTTTAAAATTGTAAACTTTAATGCAAATTTAATGTATAAATTAGTTTTATGCAACTTTTTTTAAAAAATAATTTTCTGTTTGTTGATGCATGGTTAAGGGAACAACTTAACCTGCTATTCCTTGAATTTGAAAATTCGCCACTAATGCAAATAAAGTAATTCTTTAATGTTTGCAAATAATACTTTTTGCACACATTTTCCAATTTTTGATAATTATTATGCTGGATTACACCAGTCTTCAGGAACTAGCCCACTCTTACAGGCTTCTTTAGCTGCTATAAAAAAGTCTGAGAAATCAACATAGGGTTTGATTCTACCATTTTCATCTAATGAAACATTACTAGCAGACTGAAACAGAATTTGGGGTCCTGCCGATTCCGAACTATTACTTGTCAAAGATGTGGCATCATTCATAAAAGCTGAACCTGCTTCATTATAAAAATCAGTCTTAGCTGATGCACTGTCTATTGATTGTATTTCTGCTAATGTGTTACTTTCTGATTCATTAGCAAATTTCTGTAGTTCATCTGTGATAAAAGCATGACTTGACTGATATCCAGGGTTATCATGAGCATTTGGGAGAAGGCAGTTAAATTTTCTTACCTAAAAAGATTTTTATAGAGAGTTTTAACTAAGCATGACATTGAATTATAAAAACATTCATTGAAATAAAAAAAAAATTAAAGAACTCACTAGTAATGTGATGTCATCACGTTTTTGACATCTTTTTGGAGTTTCACAATCTCTCATGAAAGCATCATGATGCATTCGAACAACTTTATCAACGACTGCCTGGGCAACACCATTTAAGGTCGATTGTTCTTGGAATTGGTCTAACAACATATTCACTATAGTGGTGTTTGCCTATTAAAGATAATATGCATATAATCTTTTTAAAATATTCAAGTGCATCTAAAAATTACTTTAAAACAATGTTTTGGAAGTTCATTATCGTAATTTTATGCATTTTTAGTTTCCTTAATACTAGAAACAATCACTTTAAAATGAAATTAGTTATGCATTAGCAATATCCGTACAAATAGAGACATTACTTATTTATTATTTAAACAAAAAAAAATATGTATCAAGTATGATAGCAAGAATCTTTTTGGAGTGGTCAAAAAGCTATACGATTAAATGGATAAAGGGAAAAAAAAGAGAAATATCTTTTTCTAATTGATAAATGCCTAGTGCAATATTCTAGCAAATTTTAGAGTCATCAATTCCAAAGTCATTGAGTATGGCGACAGTCAGCGATTCCTCACCAAACTAGGCGCCAACATTTTGCTACTAGTGTCAGCTTAGAGATGGCTCTAAAATATATCACCAAACTTATCCTATTATTTCACTCCTATGTTAAGGCCTCCAAAGCAGGAAAAATCAACATAAAAGTAAAGCTTTTAAAAGTAAGAATGAAAATTAACGGAATAATCGACAAATTTAGCAAGATGAAATTATTTAAGCACATAAAACATTTAAATACATAAACTAACAACACGAAACTTATTTACATTAATGCCGTTAATGTAGAATTTTGATGCAGTTAAGACCAATAAAACTTAAATGTCATGAAAAGTAGTATTGTCACTTCTACCATTTGCAACTACATATACATAGGTGGAACTTAGTTCTTAGCTTCAATGTGTCTATAATGTGCCAACAAAAAACTAATTCCTTGACATACTTGCAAAAAACCTGACATGAAATATCTTTCATCCATGTAGTCTAGGATAAAGAAAATCTGAGTAGTTATAGATAAAGATCGCTAATTTTATTAAAATTTAAAAGTGTGATAGAAGATCATTTTATCATTTTAAAAAAAATAATATTTATCTTTTGAAGTTACTTTTTGAAGGCATAAAATATTATTTCAAGTAATTTTAGTTTTTATTAAAAACAAGCTATTTCCAGAATGTTGCATTCAAACTAATATTGAAGGGGTTAAGGGGTTTCGTGAACAAGTGGAACATTAAAAACTTACACTGATCAAAGAAATGAAGGAATGCTGAACTAGGACATCGTATAAGACTGCTATGCCTTGATGCTCAACTGTACTGCCTCTGTACATTCACACTCAGATGGCTCAACATGTTACTTAAAGCACCATTCATTTGGGAGTTTTCTAGTAATAAATGATCGTTTTGCTTTCATTTTGTAATCACTTTCTAATATCACTGTCGCCATCGCACGTGTAAAATTTAGTTTCTTTTTGACAACGACTTATTGCGCTGATTTTCTTGTTATAAAGACAAATATATTTTCATTTCATTCTTGAAATTATAATTTAAAATGTGTTTTTTAATGTACAGGATGTCTACTCTATTGGTGGACCGATAGCTAATTTCTAAACCCTTAGAGATAAGCGTATAGTTCCAATTGAAAAATCTTTAAATTCCATAAAAAATCAAAATTTATGAAGTTTTTGTCAAAAAATCAAATTTTGAAAAAATTACAAAATCTAACTTTTTATACAGTCCCCCCAATCCTAGCAATTATGTTTAGTAAAATATTCTTGACACACTAACATAATGAGCTAAAAAAAAAACACTCTTGACCAAAATTGACAGAGTTCTGAGGTTTTGAAAAATCATGATATCATGATTTTCTAGAGATTTTACAATGTCAACAAGATAGCTTATAAGGAGATGTATGCGAATTTACAAAGTGTGTTAATAAGTTTAAATTTATTTTGGTTCTTGTTATCAGGGGGCAATATTAACGGTCTGAAAAGACTTAGCAAGTGCTATTTATAAGCTCAACAAGGTCAGCAAGATAGCTCATAAGAGGATGTATGCGATTTTAGAAAGTGTATTAATAGGTTTAAATTTATTTTGGTTCTTGTTATCAGGGGGCAATATTAACGGGGTCGAAAAGATTTAGCAAGTGCTATTTATAAACTCAAGATCATCAGCAAGATAGCTCGTAAGGGGATGTATGCAAATTTACAAAGTGTGTTAATAGGTTTAAATTAATTTTGGTTCTTGTTATCAGGGGGCAATATCAACAGTCGAAAAGACTTAGCAAGTGCTATTTATAAGCTCAAAGTCTATAAGTCTATTTATGGTTAAAAGGTGTGGGGGGGGGGGGGGATTGAAGTGGTTTGTTGTTTTGTTTTAAGAATCTCTAATTTTCATCCCGCAAATATCATAAGCAAATGGACATTTTTTTTAAAAATTCAAATCAAATATTATTTTTTAAACAATTACATTTTCTTTGTTTCAAAAAATATTTTTATTTAATGTCAGGGGATTTTTTGAGCAATCACGAGTTGCTTATTGTCCTCAATTGACCAAAGTTGATGTTGCTCTGATTTTTCAGATTGCCATGAAGACGGTTGTTTTTGATATTTAATTAGGGAGTAAAATTTTCGTCGTCAAAAAGGCTTAACTTAAGCAGACTTTACTTTTAAAAAGAAAAAAAGGTTTATTTATGTAAATTTACGTTTTTTTCAGAAAAAACATCTATATAGATGAACTTAAACAGCAAAACTTCATCTTCATACAAAATTTTGAGATTACTAATTCTCATCATTTAAGATTGATCTGTAATAAAAATACATGATAGTATACGCTGTAAATTATCTTTATGGTAAGTGTACTGGTGAATATTGGTCGTAAAATCTTTATTACTGCATCCTAATCATCGTTTCTTTTTACGGATACACATCGTATTACCTATTCAAGAAAATTAAGTCATAATATTATGACGGGTGCAAATTTCTTATTCATTTCTATTCCATTCCATTTGTGGAAACAAGAAACCCAACAAATAGGCTTTCTCAATTCGTGATTGCGGAAAACAATTTGAATTCAAGATAGAATGAAATGCATAAAAAGAAAAAACTTTTTTTTAAGAATTACAAAATTATTGTCTGCCTTCTGAAATACCATAAGAGAAGTTCTAAATAATTCAAAAGTTTACGGGTTTTCTTTTCTTTTAAATATACTATTTTTTTCCTTTATCAGTAATCTGTAAATTTAAATATTGTGATAACCTTTTCGTAAATTGAGACACAATATGTTTTTCAATAAAATTCACGTACGAAAATCTTGAAACAAATAAGATAAAAAAAAAAAAACTTTTAATCATAAAGAGACCTTTGAGCTTATAAATAGTATTTGCAGTCTTTTCAACCATTAATATTGCCTCCTGACGACAAGAACCCAAAATAAATTTAAACCTATTTACACACTTTGTAAATTCGCATACATCCTCTTAAGAGCTCTCTTACTGACATCATCATAAAATCTTCAAAAACCGTTATTTTACAAAACTCTAACTCTATAACACTCTATAACTCCGCCGTAGAAGAGTGATTTTTTTTTAGTTTTAAATGTTAGTGTGTCAAGAATATTTTACTAAATACCATTGCCAGGACTGGAGGACTGTATAAAAAGTTAGATTTTGTAATTTTTTCAAAATTTGATGTTTTGGCAAAAATTTCATTAACTTTGATTCCTTACGGAATTCAGAGATTTTTTCAAAATTGCAACTATACGTTTATCTCTAATTGTTTAGAAATTAGCTATTGGTTCACCAATTAGGTGGACACCCTGTATATGTATATATATACAGTACTGTTCAAATTAATTGGGACAAAGCTATTTTCCATCGACTTTCAAGTTCATTTGCTAGCTAGCTCCAGTAGGTCCTACCAAGCTTACTACTAGTCAAAATGTCATCAGGATATCAGTTTTGACTGCTCAGAACCAGAGCCATAGAAGAACAAGGGCTGGGTCTTAGCGCCGCGAAAGTAGGAACGAGGGGAAAAGTGCCAGTGACGTCACCGGGTACACTCGATCTGGGACATTTGTATAGTGCTTGCTTGCGTAATTCTTCACTCTCTTTTCCGATTTTTATGTTTAAAAATTTCTTGAGGGTTAAGCTTCAAAAGAAAAATAAAAAATGAAATACAAGGGTAAATGTTTCGAGTCCCATCGACAAGTTAATAAGCGATACTAAAAACAAAAACATAATTAAAATCTACAATACAAATTTTTAGTTTCTCTTGTGTAGTTTTGGATATTCTTTATCCAATATGCGTGTTTTAAAGGGGTAGAAAGCGGAAATTTCGCACAATAAAATTGAGCTTATAAAGAAATGAAAATAATTTACTGTGCTTGTCAAGTTTCCTCTTGTGTGTACATAATTTTGTCAGTTTAGACTTTAAAAAATAATTATAATCTTGTTTTTTCCAACTTTTCTCAAAGAAAATGAAAGAGATAAGATAGATATAAGGAATAACTAAAACATATTGGAATTTCGTGATACCCTATTTGAATCTAAATACTGCCGATGTTTTTTAGAGGAAGTTTTTTTTACGAAGTAACTATAACTCTGACCAAGAATCTTAACAAATGTTGTTTTTGAAAACTGAAGTAGAACCTCATTAACCTGGACTAATAGAGGATCCGTGTCATCTAGATTGTTTAAAACGAATTAAGCAAAATAACCTATAAATTGAACCAATGTTCATAAGTAAAATACTTGAACACAGTAAAAAATTGTATTTTGAATTCAAGAGAATGAAATATAAAGTTGCATTAGAAAAAGTTAAAAAAATAAAAATACAGCCTTACAAAAATACGTTATTACGCTAATGCGTTCTTTATTTATAAAGCGAAGTTTAAATTAATAGGTGTTTACTGAAATTGTTAATCAGCATTTTAATCATTTCAATTTAAAAATAACATATTGAAATTTAGCAACGTAAACCAAATTTAAATCTTCAATGATTATCACCAAATTTATAAAGCTAACTCATTTGTAGACTGAAAAATTTCTTCACGTCTGAATTCTACAAATCATTACGTTACAGTAATAAATGAAATCTTTCCGAATATTCTACAAAGTTTTTTTCTGTGATAAAGTCCATTAAAAAAAATATTTTTGCCGGCTTGCCTTTTGTCCTCAGAAAATTTTTCATTCAAATATCGAATTCTTTCAAATGTTCTTACTCGAAAAAAAGTTCAATAACATTTTTATATGGGTCAGGAAATTGGTCTTTCAATACAGAAGAACAATTAAATGGCCTAGCTTTTGTACAATCATAAAAACTCTAATGTATCTGATTTGAAAGCTTTAAATGATCACAAAAAAAAAAAAAAGCTCCTATACAAAAATAGATACACGATTGAGATAATCAAGATATAGTGCTCCATTTTCCATCTCCCCTCTCCCATCTTTAAGTCATTGTCGCATCAATGCGAATTATTAACTATTTTAAGCATGGGGATACAGTGTTCAAGAAATTAAGTGAAATCTATTGAATAATATTTACAAAGAAATTTCATGCATTGCATCTAAATGCATTGTAATTTTACGGTTAAAGGAAATTTATCACGGTCTCACAGTGCCATTACTAAGCTAATTAAATATCATTATATATAATATTAAGTTGCATTGTGACAGGGTTGAACCAAATCCTACATTAAAAAATAACTTCGTACACCACATTTTATGAAATTTGTCTTGCTCTTTACCTTAACTTTTTAAAATTCTTCCCCCAATTATTTATTGAAGCAGCTTCAAAGTTAGTATTCCATAAAAAAAAGCATTAAAAAACAGAAAGGAAGGTTGTATTCCTAATTTTTTGGATGTGTTTTGAGCTCTTTGAAAATCTTGAAGGAAAGCTTAAGTTTCCAGAACTTTTTCAGTAACTAGGCCATCAGCACGTGAAGGCGTTTTCAATACTTTCAAATATAATTACACACAAATATTTTCGATTCTAAAAAATGTGACTTTTATGTCTACTTTAGCATAACATGAAGGAAAAATAACCTGCCAACAGATTTAGTGCAGTAGCAGGCGCTTATTTCTGAAGAAACCCTAGTCAAATGTTATGAGACATTTCCAAATTAAAATTAAACCTTGAAAACAATATTCATATCCTTATTCATAATGAGTGATTTTTATCCTTGTCTGGGAGTGACCTCGGCCCCTTCAACTGTCTCTTAAACAACCCTTGTACAGAGTAAAAATTCTTAAATTGTATTTTAGCTAAAGCATACCACAGTTCTTTTGGCATACGCTGTGGATATTGTCCCGCGGAGTGTACCCGATGACGTCAAAAACGAGTTTTCTCCTCTCGCTGTCCACTTCGTGGCGGATGAAAAGATCAAAGGAATGAGCTAGCCCTTGTATTCGGAAGCCCTGGCTCAGAACTGGTTTAGATGGGATAAGAATATTGGACTATTAGGAATATTGAACAATTCTTCAGGAAAAGAGAAAGTCAAGTTTTGCATTTGTTTGTTTCAGGGTGCTAAAAATGGGTATAACTACTAGAAAGTTAGCAAAGATAATCGTATTTAACATACACGTATCTGTGGGCATAAAAAAATATTTTCTGTGGTTGGTACAGGAAAATCAAAATTTTCTCAATTTCTCTTCTGACTAACAGTGAGAAGTCTCTACAGCGTACACAAACAATGACTATCACTACCAGCAGACATTAAATGTCTCTTAAGGCATTGGTTAGTTCTTGTACGCCTATTTCTGAGTAAGAATTCTGAAATAGACACATAAACTTCGTGCTATTTCAGAGTAAGACCAGATTTCTTAGTAGAGGCAATGATTCAGTTTCAATGCATCTCTTCAGGCCTTGAAAAAAGCTTGGTTTTCCAATACTAACCATGGAAGCAGAATTTTTTACAGCCTTAGATAGGTGGCTGCTGAAGACAATTATTTTGCTAACTTTCCAGGAGATATCCATTTTTAGCAAACTAAAATGATCGGTCCTTACTCCTCTCACTGAAACAAATTGAATAACTGTTCAATATTCCTTATTTCTCATCTAAACCAGTTCTAATCAGTCAAAATTGACATTCAGACAACATTAAGGCTAATAAAATTGCTTAGTTGGACCTGCTATTAGCTGGCAATCAACTTAACAGTTTGCAAAAATTTAAATAATAATAATAATAAAATAAAAAACACAGCAGTTACACTTACATTTGCAGTGTTAGTGGCTTCTTCTACAGATTTATACAAACCATCTGACATTAAAATAAGAAATTTGCAAGTGCTGTCTATCGATATTCCACCAACAATATTGGGTTCAGCAATAATTGGTTCTTCTCTAGCTTCACTAAATAGAAAAAAAAAATGAAATTAACTGTATTTTCTAGACAATGATGAAACATGTTCCAAAGCAATCAGGCAATGAATGTGCATTTATCTTTAACAAATTGAGTCACAATTTAGTTATTTTTCAATTATATGTTCGAGTTATTAATCACTAATCCAACAATTTAGTCATTTCTTAATGTTGTCCAATTATTAAGATGAGTCAAAAGTTTTGCTATGTTTGACAAATGTAAATTTTACAACTTTCTGTTAAGTGGGTGAAGTGCAGAAGAAAACTAAATACAAAGCCATATTAAAGCTAGCTCATACCAGGGGTTCTCAAACTGGGTGCTGTGGCACCCTAGGATGCTTCAAGAATTGCCAAGGGGTGCCGCAAAGTGTCCAAATTTTGTGGCAATTCCCTCTAGAGTTGGAAGGCTTATTTAAGAAATATATTACCCGTACAGTAACAATGTTGACTTTACTGGAGAAAGAAAATGTACAAGTTTGGTTTCCCAAATGTTCCATATGAAAAACCTTTCATAATGTGGCAGATATCAAGTCTTAAAAGACTTTTGCTTCTGTCACTCTTTGTAGCATGTCATGATAAATGGTCATTCATTTTTCAACAAGATGGGGCACCCATATTATTTGACAGACGTTCCGCATTTCTTCAATTACGAGCTTCCTACTCGTTGGATTTGATGAGGTTCTGATGACTACAATCAACTTCTTCTGTGATTACTGTGTCTCCACACTCCAAGTGATTTTTTAAAATGGTATTACATCAAAGATCGTGAGTTCGTGCCTTATTGACCACATGATTAGCAAGATTTACGTCAAAAGATTACAATCGCATTCTCTATGATTGATCGTGACGTGGTACTGCGAGTGAAACAAGAATTAGACTTTAGACTTGATATCTGCCGACATATGAATGGTCCATATATTGAATATTTCGAACACGAAACTTCAACAGTTTCATTCTCCAGTAAAATTAACGTTATTGCTGTATTTGTAATGTATTTGTTTCAATAAGGCTTGGATACCTTGAAGTGAATTTCTTTTTGTATATAATAGAGAGACTAGGGTGCCATGAAAAAATTCAAATTCTTTAAAGGGTGCCAAGTCCGAAAAGTTTGAGAACCCATGGCTTATCACACAATATTATTGAATTCTGATCTGAGATAGGTATAGGACATATAAGAGATGATTAATTCATTAGCTTTATGAGTTCAAGCGATGAAAAACAAAACATACGTTGTGCTTAAGCTAAAGTTTAGGTGGACCACAGCACTGTAACAAAAAATGGTTATTTTATCATTAATATTAATTATTGTGATCATTAAAATAATCATAACATAATATTATTACCACCATGGTATCGAACTGGCAAACGGATGCTTATAGCAGAACATGATGTCCTGTACTTGGTATGATAATTTTCCAAAGTTAATAGTTTAGCCATTAAAAGCAAAAGTGGTGTAGGTCATAACATAAGATTTTGATTAATTGCATAGTTTAGCAGTCACTTTTGCACAAAACACAACTGCTGTTCCGTTTTACAATTACTGTCTTATCAGGAAATAGTAGAACCTAGACTAACAACACTTTTGCAAGAAGTCAACTGAGATAAAAATGATCCCCTGATTGTTTAGATACAAATTATTTAAAAAAATGACCTTCACCACTTTTGCTCTTAACAGCTCACTTTATGATTAAAAAAATAAAGTATGTAATTTATTTCAAAACGTTTGAGTCAACCTTGTACTTCAAGAGCTATTTAGAAAGGCAGGATATTTAAAATGTCTCTTTAAGTAACAAAGGAAAACTATTAAGCATCTTAGTGGACAGATAATAACAACAAATGCACTCACGCTAAATTGTCGAATTCCTTGTATCCACCTTTCACAGTATAATTTCCAATACAGCGCGTACATGTTTGTAGTCCTGTTTTGGGTTCACGTCTCATATTTTGCATGTCTAGTCCCAAATGTGACAGTCTCAATAACTCATCTTCGTTTTTGAATGTGTGGTCAGGACTTAATTGGGAGATGACTATTTTACCATCCTTATCCTCTTTGCAAAGCACTGCTCTGCTATTTCCTGAAATATACATTACATGCATTAAAATTTCCTTGAAACCCTTTGCTACTATGGTATCTGAGTTTGATTCTTAAAAGTTCAATATAATCCTGTTATGCAACATTTGTATTTATAAATTAGGTATGGTTCATAAAATATGACAAATCTGGAGTTAACATGAATAGAATAGCATATTATTGTATATCCTTCTCAGACCCAAAATCAAGCCTCTAGTCAAAAAATCACCTCTAGTCAAAGCAAGGAAGAGGAAAAAACAGCACTTTCATATGGATATAGCAATTAATCTTTTAAATATTTAAAATCTTTTAAGTATTTCAGTTTTTTCGGAAATTTATTAAAAGTATATCATGAGTTTTAGTGCTTACTATGAACAAGTCCCAAAAGTTCACTTAATACGACTGAGACACTAATGCCTATTTTGAGGGGCAGTGGCCCTTTTTATTCGACTCTATGTTGGGAAGAGCTACAGGAAGTTTTTAATTTAAGGATCTAGATATGATATTTTGTTATTCTTGAAAAGTACAATGCAAGAGTCCCACGTAACAAGTATGTGTTCTTTAAAATGGTTAGAGTAACAGCTTTACCTTTTTACTAACAGCCAATAAGCAACCAAAAGCACTTTGCTGCATCCCAGTTTTAAGAAACAGTTGCTCCTGAGGTCTATGTAAAGTCTTCTCGTGCATTGCGGAAGAAAGTACCTTGGTGGTGCTTCAAGGCTTCACGAATCCAGTCATACTGTTCTACTCCAGTTAACTACAAGCAGTGCTTAAACATTGTTCAAAATCATTGCCAAATGTTCTGCCACCACAATCAATAGCTTCTCTTTCAGAATGTGTGTAGCTGGTTCATTTGAACGTATCCAATGAGCCACTATCTAATTCTCTCCACAGCTAAATTTTTGACTTTAACCCATTTAGCTTGACCATACAAATACCAATCTCGCCACGTCCTTGCATTATTTTATTCAGTTCGTTAAGATTCTTAAAAATATCAGCCAAATACACTTGTTTTTCAGAGAAAATTTATCTTGTAACAAACTGGAATGTTTTGTTTTGTCGTAAAACATAAGAAATTTGTACCTCCTCACCAGTGGCGTAGCTAGGGTGGGGCAGAGGGGGCGGTCCGCCCTGGGCGGCACTTTTTGGGGGGCGGCAATTATGTGTGTGTGTCTAAACTTTTTTTAGTATTAAAAAAATAAGAGGGAGGTGAATCTTACATACTTTGGAATGGAGTGCCCCAAGTCCGATACTTTTGTCAAACATAACAAAAGCAAAGAATTTTTTTTTAATTTTTTTAATGTTATGGAAAATTCAACTTTTTTTTCTTTTCCCTCCATTTATTTTAAAGTGAAATTTTCTAACAACGTCTTGTCAAAACCAGTCTATCCAAATCAGGGGGAAATCAAATATCTGATGAGCATGTTCTGTTCATTTCTGTGTGACTGCTTAACTTAGAGGCTAACACACATCTACAAAAGCTGGCATCCCTGAAAGCTAATAGATACTTCCATCTCCGCCTGTAAACTGGATGTTTGACTTTCAATCTCATCGGTGGTCAGATTATAAAGACTATTTTTACTAACTTGGTTTGCACTAAAAGTATGAAATAAAATTAAAAAAAAGTCTTCTTGAATTATAATCCGCAAAAAATGAAATTGCTTTTCATATCGTTATATTTATATGTTGCTTTTTATGTATTTACATTTGTGCTAATTCTAAAGCAGTTAAAAAAAATTTGAATTAAAAAAAAAATAGGGAAGAAATATAGATGGTAGAACGTGATTCGCTCAAAGCTGCGTACCATCTGTTCTCTTTTCAAGTTTTTATTTTTAATTTTATTAGTTGCTTTAGAATTTACATAAATATCTATTTGAGAGAGCAACAGCAATTTTCGAGTGTTATAAACAGAAGTCTTTTTTATTTTCTATTTTTTAATGCGAACCAAGCTAACAGAAATAATCTAGATTCATTTCATCATTTCGTTTTTAAACATTTTATTCATGTAATGCTATGCTGTTTTTCTTTTGAATTAAAATAAAATTACCTTTAGAAGGGTCCGATGGTACTAATGCTGCTTTGCAGACTGTAAATCGTTTTCTTCAGACGATGTTAACTTTCTCTTTTTAGAGCAATCCTTTTCGTCATTTTTATTTTTTCTTTGAGTTTAAAAAAGCTTGTTATCGGTTTTGCTCACTTCATTATGCAGCAACTTTCACTTAGAATGTACTATTCTAAACAGACTGTGCGTTTCCAAAAGAATATGCAGTTAATATTGGCTGAAAAATCAATGTGATTGCAATGGATACTCTGGTTAGCAAAGGTAGTTTTGACTATGACCTATGACACACACGAAACCAGACCAACAAAAACCTCTATCGTCTTGAGTTCTGGTTATGCTATCATTTTTTTATTTGAAGCCCAGTGATTTTTAAAGCAGCATACAAAAATTTTCTTCAATTCAGAAACAGAGGAATTGTCTTCAAGAGCTGAGGAGGCAGTGGAAAAAACTGAGAAATGCGTTCCACGAATAGGCTTTCTAGGAAGATTAAGAAAAGGACAGTCGTTTCGCACACTTTCTTGGAAGAAGAGTAAAGGGGTGAAATTCAGAGGTTTGACATAGAAGATGAACTTTTCAAGTTCATGGTTAAAGGTCATTCAAGTTAAAAGCCATTTTGCTGTTATCTGGATTAGTACTGTTCTTTAGTTGCTCTCTTTCTTAAAATTGTGATTCCCAAGAAAAACGAAATGATAGGACTGAAAAGAAAGTATAAGATTTTTTCAAGTGATGAAAAAAGGAAAATCGTAGAATATTGGCCAAGTTAGATTTGCAGCAATTGCTAACCTCAAGAGGATAAATAATGAATCCAAAAAAAAAATTAAAAAAAATCAGGGACCAAAAACCAATAAAAGACTTTTTCTTGAAAAATATATGCTTAAAGTATCTTTTACTGTCAAAATGATTCTTTAAACTCGCAATAAAGCACTTAATAATGTAATAAAGGAATAAATACCTAACAAAACTAATACAGAGGAATTTTAATCAAGAGCCCATATTGTCTTTAGTATCGATTTCAAATTTTCACCATCATATTCCAAATTTCTATAAAGTTTCTTAAAGCCCCCGTATCTCCAAACCTCTTTATCTCGATTTTTTTTCTCTTGTGTGAAATTCAAACTATACAGATTCGACTGTATGCAATATTCCCACAGCGCCGCTCATAAAATTAAACAAATTTAACAATTTGCAGAATCTATGACAAAGAAAGGCTACATATATGTGGATGTAACAAATCAATCTCATTTCTAAAGCGAAGGGTCAAATTTCACTCAATTATCAAAAAATTGTCGCAGCAGAGGGAGGCGTCTTTATATATGAGGGTCACTCATAGAGCAGATTTTCAATGGCATTAGGGGGGGGGAGAAGCGAAGTGAATTTTTGACATTTGTTACTCAGAAAAAAGTCGTTTTGATTTTTTTCTTTTTCTTCTTTTTTCTTTTTCTTCTCTTTTTCTTTTTTTTGAGACAAACATTTCGGGGGGGGGGGGGAGTTTGTCCCCCCCCCTTAGCTACGCCCCTGATCCCAGCACTATTCTTTTTTCTCTTCCTTCTTCTGAAGCTACAGATTGAGAGAGGTGATGGTAGTGTAACGTCGAGGGAGCAAGTTTTTTTTTCTTTTACTGTTAAGGTTAACTATATTGGTTAACTTAAAACAAAATTTTTTTTAAGGAAAGTGACAACAATAGTAAGAGGAGGGAGGTCTCAAATGGTGGCCGATTTCTTGCTCATTTTCAGGATAGCATTAACTGTATCAACACTTGCTTTGATTGGTCATTGATTACAAATTTTTCATTAAGACAGATGAATTTCATATACATTTTATAAAAGCACTTATTCACAACTCAAATAATAATTGCTTGCATTTACTGTTTTATATCATCAAATTCCTGGAAACAATGAGTTTCACATTTAGTCATTCATTTTAATGAAAGGTTTTTAACAGTAAACTGATGTATAGGCAAAGCCTTTCACATTTACATGAAAAGTAATGATTTCTGATGCACAACATTTTCTTGTCATGAATCACAGTACGGTTAATCGAATGTGAATGGCCTCTTTAGCTTTTTGTCCTCTATCAGTGGAAAAGAGAATCGTCCTAATTTGGTAATCTAGCAGAAACGGACCTAGGGAGGGGACAGTGTAAGTCTTATTTGTACCCTGCGCGGGAACTTCCGAGTTTTTCAACATTGAGGGATTCGCTCAAGCACATATCCAAAAAGGATTTATAACTCCCTTTGAGAAACCAAAGAGACCCTTAATTTGCTTTTCTAAAACTTTAAATTAGGAAAATTTCCCCGACCTTTGCGCTATTTCCTACTGTCACAAAGCTTAAAATGCATTTTCAGGACGTAGGACATGAATTTCGAACTTCAAAGTCCTCATCTCATCCAATGTCTCCAAAAGTAGCTTAAAGTTAGGTTTTTAAAACTTCAATTTCAGAAAAATTCTAAGGTAGGGACTCGAAATGTGCACGAAATCAATTGACATCATCACAGTTGGCTTCAATTTCGTTTTTAGAAATTTCTGAGGGAAGTCCGCAAAGCCTTTTTTCCCCCCCAATGATGAAGAGCTTAAAATGAACAATAGTTTTGAAAACGATTTTGAGTGGGAAACCCATCTCCAAACTCTTCCTCTTAACGTTGTCCGTCAAACAACGGCTAAATTTGCGTTTTTAGAACTTTATTTTCAGAAAGTTTCAAGGGGGGACGGGAGAGCCATCTGACTTCCCAACATTTTTAAAAACATTTGGCCCCCCGCTTATGCCACCAAAGATAGCCTACAATTGTGTTTTTTAAACTTCAGCATCGAACAATTTCCAGAGCTCCCGAACACTCCGTATTATCTTTAACGTCATCAAAGATAGCCTAAAATTGATATCAAGTTTGAAAATATTTCGGGAGGAAAACCTGGTCTTTGTTCTAATTAGGGGAAACCCTTACACCACTAGATACAGCCTACATTTACGTGTTTTTCAGTTTAGTTGAAAATTTTTCCAGACCGCACCCACGAACCTTCCCCAATATTTTAACGTATCCAAAGATAGCCTAAAATTGCTTTTTTAACACTTCAATTTTGGAAAATTTCCTTGAAAATTCCCGACCCCCTAACACCCTAACATCACCAAAGAAATCATAAAACTAATTTTAATTTTGAAAAAAAAAAAAAAAAATCTGGAGAGCGCTTCAATCCACTTAAGTTTTTTCTCCTTTATTGAAATTTTTTTATTCTTCAAATGCTTTTGCTTCTTTATTGTATTAGCTATTAACCATCAAAAGGGCGGCAAATTGAGGAACCGCCCCGGGCGGCAGAAAATGTAGCTACGCCACTGCTCGTCACCTCAAATCAAAAATTCGTATCGATGGGCTTTACCCTGCTTCTCAACCGAACCACTGTGTGAAGACCTGGGAGTAGTGAGTGGTGATCTGCTTCTAACCCTAAACATCACACCACACCCGAAGGTCCCCTGTTCCAATCACAGTAGTGACTTGACTAGATTAGGGACCCTTGGTCTACCCCTAAACAAAAAGTACAATGCAAATGTGAGGATTAAGTCGTCTTGATTGTTTGTTGACGATTTTTATGACTTCAACCACGGCTGACTTTAGATGATCTGGCATATTGTTTGCCAGGAGAGTCTCACGATGGAGGAAACTGATTTAAACACTTAGATTTTGACTTTTTGAGTTCAACATGAACCTTTTGACACAAGGGTGCCCATATCGGGGGGCTTGAGCCTCCCCCTCTTAGAAAGTAGAACTTGCTTGATTTTAGTGCTTTTTTCCTTTGCAAAAGTGTAAAAATATTTCTTCTCCAGCCATTAATGAATAAGTTATTAAAAATATCAAATTTTAATGACTCTAATCTGTCGTGAAATCGGTTTCCATGGGGAAAATATCCCCTTAAACCATGGGGAAAATGGTAAAAAAGCAGTCGAAAACTTTGTACTATGATATGAGTAAAATGACACATCTATAAAGTACAAATAAAGTGTTAAAATAGAGTTAAAAAAGAGTTTTTAACTCTTATTTGTACTTTATACACATTGTGTCGTTTTACTCATGGGGAAAATATCTGAGACCCCCTTACAATTTTGCATATGGGCACCCATGCTTTGACATTGTCCATCATTGCAACTGCTCCATCATTACAGTGCTCGTGCAGTTATAATAATGGATCCCATTGCAATTTATTTATTTAGCTGTGAATCGTAATATTTCATCACCATTTGCAAGCTGAGAAAGTTCTTTGCAAAAATATAATCATCTTGAATGCCGTCCTCATTTGCAAGAGTAGTGCATCTTTTATATCTGTTGATTCACTGACACTAAATAAAAATTTTCCAGCTTTTAGTAGATTTTAACCAATCTTTTTTAATGCCATCCGTCATACCGTACTCTTTTTTGGGGGGTTGCGCCCATAGTCTTGGGGGGGGGGGCACCTCTGGTTACAATACACAAACTTGCCAACTAAACTGCATCAAGATGTTTTAAAATTATAGGAAACACTTTTTTCAATTCAAAATTGTGTCAACTTTGCTTTAGTGACCTTCATCCATGCAGCTTTTTATTATTATTATTATTATTATTATAAAGGAGCTCCTTGAAACCTTGAAACATATATGTATGCAATTTAGTTTCAATGTTAATGCATTTTAACATATAGTTGGGGCAAAGTTAACTGAGCAGCATTGCCTGCAGATCATAATCACACCATCAAAATGCTGCCAGGCTAGGTTTTCCCCAACTATAGTTTCTACTTTACTCACCACACAATGAATGTATTAAAAAATGTTAAGTGCAACAGAATATTCCTGCTATACAGAGCATTGTTAACTAACAAGCCATAGATGCTTCAAAGAGACCAATTGGCTAAATTACTGGAATGTTAGAATCCAGTTACTCTAAATTGAAACAGCTTAAATCTTTTTTCATGTGACCCAGGGAGTGGTCGCCAGTTCCATTTGTTCTAGTGGTTAGGGCTAAGGGCATATTTAAAGGAGGAGCCAAAGAGGCCTGAGTCCTTACCAAAATAGATTTAAAGCTACTCATTGTGAATAAGGATTTTAATATTTTCAAACTTAAATTCAAACAGTTCTTATAATATTTGGCTTGGGCCCCTCCCAAAATCAATTATTGCATATGCTCCTGGTTGAACTGTCTTTTACTAAGACAACCCCAGGCCAAATCCCTGGCAATTGCATAGGAATGAACCCACCACCTCTCTCATGCTGTAGGGTAATCTTAAGGCTTTATACTAAAAGGCGAGATAAGAAAGTGATTACCAAACCGTGGCAGATATTTCAAACCACTACAGATATTTTTTTTTCTAATGGGGGGCTGCGTTCTAACGCTATTAAGCCTTTCGCAGGTCGCCCAGGTCAGAGCCTGGGTCCACAGGCATAGAAGGCCAGCGCCTGATCATCACGCCACCAGCCAGGCATGATGTTACGAGATGACCTATAACACTTATGCCTAAAGATGTTACGACCAAGGGTTACCATCTGCAAGGCATGACTTTTGAAGATCACATAACCCCATAAAGTCAAGGGAGCTATTCTGCAAGAAAAGAGAGTCCAGCCTAGACAATGTCAGAAGCTCCTGTTTCAAGACAAACAAAACTGGAGGAACCTTCGACATTGTCTCAATTTCTTTTTGAAATTTCTGAATCTCGAAAAGTTGTTAATTTTTTTAAATGTATAACTGCAGAATAAACAGTATAAAGTTATAAAAATGAAATGTATATAAAAACAATAACTACTTACAGAAAATAAGCGAATTTGTAAAATTCTGCTATAAATATGGGGGGGGGGGGGACTTACCTACATTAGCTATGTACAATTTATTTTTCAAAATCAAAGCAATAACAGCTGTGCTACCACTCTGTATTTCTTCTGTTACACATTTAAGCCTTTGAACAACTTCTGGAAATTGTTTGATTGCTTCAATTGTTCGCAAACCCTATAAAAAATATACAAGGGAACATTCTTACAGCAGTGCATAACACAATGTTGATTATAAATATAGCTTTCTATACTTTTATTGATATATACGTAGAAAAATATAAAAACAGCTTTATGTTCACTTTACAAAATGTGTTTAATTGATATTATGAACTGACTTAACAATATATTAAGCCTTTAAATAAATAATAAAATAAAAGTTTGTTTATTTTATTAATTTAAAATCTATAAGTAATATCAATGCTCAAAAATGACTGAAACATAAAGTTCTATTCAATTTTTTCTAATTATTGCTTACAACACCAATTTCTTTATTAAAATTTTCAAACATCCTTGCTACAAATTTCAATTCAACAATTTTCACTGTATACCTGGTTAGACTTTGGATTAGTAGAATAGTGATAGATATTCAGACTAGAAGCACTGCTCCACCCCCTTCCCTACCTTTTAAAGTCCTTAATATACTGCTGATATAACCTATAATCATAATATAATTCTGAATGTTTCTCCTTGAGGGGCCTACCTATATCTATGAGGGGTCTATATGTACCTATGAGGGGCGCCCTGAACTTAAATTTTTGGGTGGAGGAGGATTGTCAATTTGCGGAATGGAACTCCAAATACGTAATACTGAATTATAAAATACAAGTATACATACATAATGCCTGCATCTAATAAGAAGAAGTATTAAGCATCATTGTAAAACAGAGAAAGAAATGCAATTTCACAATTTTATGTTCAAATTTTCCAAACTGTCAGACAAAATGTACAAACAAAAAGGAAAATTTTGGAAGACCCAGATACCTATTGATATGGGTAGATTACCTATGACTTAAAAATACAGCCAGGAGTTGCTGTGGTAGTTCTATGTTCAACCCAATGCCCCCTTAATATTGAATGCCTATCACATTTGCCTCAAAAAATGAACTGCGAAATATGGTAATAATACGGAAAACAGGGCTACCCAGCCGCCATCAACGAAGGCATTGCTATGGCAATGTATCCAAATAATTCGAATTAAATTGCTAATAGTTAAATTTCTAAAATTAAACTTAGAAATTAAGTAATTGTTCATTTCTCTGCATTAATTTCTAATATCTTCAATAGATGGCAGTATTATCTACTTTTGACTTTAATTTTGCTCTGTGTTAAAAATGAGAATTATGGGGGGAGGGGTATCATCTTAGGTAGTATTTACAAGTGTTGCCATCCTCAAACAGACATGTAGAAAGCAGTGACAGGGTCATGGAGAGCTTAACTGAACCCCCAAGGCAAAATGCTTGCAAACCTCTCCCATTTTGACCTTGTTTAACGTGCCGGACTACCCTGGCTCCAAAGCCCTAACGCTGTGGATTTTACTTCTGATACCTTACCTCTCAAATCAAAAAACTGAAAAAAAAACAGGCACAGACATCAAAGACGATCAAATGAGAACGATAAGCAATCATGATTGCCAGGGGTGGATCCAGACAGAATTCTCGGTGGGGGCCATTTGGAAAAATACGATGCTATGGAACGTTTTTGAATTTTACAGGTATCAATATAGCCCACCTTTAACTAGAGCATTTTTTAAGAAATATTCACTAGGCAACGAAAGTTTAACATAAAGGCTGTAACCTTACCAATAATTTTCCTCTTTTCTTAACGAACGTGTGCATATATTGTCGCTTCAAAGTGGTATTCCTGTAATTACTTCTGAGGTGACTGTATAGGACTTCTGACTTAAGAGGAAGCCGATATGAAGTAACAGTAAGTATAACATATACTCCGAAGTTAAGGGGGTCCGGGGAAAAGTTTTTCGTCTTAAATACGCATTTTAGACGATCTTTGGTAATGTTAGGGGAGAAGAGGTTTGGTGGCGCTCCACTGTCTATTTTTCAAAGTAGTAGCTCTTAAGAATGCTGTTTTAGACGATCTTTGATGCTGTTAGAGGGAGGAGAGATTTGAGGGCACATCAAAGGAAATTTTTCTCATTTGTAATCTTAGAAACGCATTTTAACTGTCTCGTAATATTAAGGACTTGTGAGCAACCATTTTTCGCACAAATCTTTCTAAATTGAAACTTTAAAAATGCAAACCTTATCTTCAATAATGTTAAGAAGAGGGAGGCTCTGGGTTTCCTCGGGGTTTCTCCGGCGAATTTGTTTTGGCCATTGTAGAGCCAAAAACGCAGTTTAATACGATCTTTTCGTAATGATACCGTGGAGGAGAAATTCAAAGATTTTTTTCTAATTTGCAGTCTTAAAGATGCATAGTAATTATCTTTGGTAATGGTAGGGGATAAGAGATTTGGAGCGCTCTCCCCGAAATTGTAGCTCTAAAAAAGGTTGTTTTAGACGATTTTTGGTGATGTTTAAGGGGAAGAGAGATTAAAAGACCCATCCCGGGAAATTTTACTAATTTATAGACTGAAAAATGCATTCTAGACTGTCTTTGGTTTGGTTAAGGTTGAAGAGATTCTGAGGTGGTTCACTCCCAAAAATTTTCAAAATTGAACTCATTAAATTGCAAATGTATATGCAATCCATGATTCATTAGTAACTTTTAGGTGACCAGCAACTTTTCGAAATTGAAGCTCCAGAAACGTAATTCTTGAAGACTTTCAATGATGTTAGGGAGGAAGAAGTTCTCCCCCAGAAACATTTAGAAACTCAAACGCTTAAAACAGAATTTAGGCCGATCTTGAACAATGTTGGCGAAAATGAGAGGTGGGGTGACACTCCATTGGAAACTTTTACAAGTTATTTTTTAAAACGTGGTTCATAGACGATCTTTGGTAATATTAACAAGAGATAGAGGAATGGTTTGGAGGGTCCTATATTAAAAAGGGAATGAAGAATAATTTACACAGCACTGCATAAAGCCAGGTTAAAACTTAAACCTAACTTTAACTTAGTGCGCAATCATTAAATGTATAACTTTTTATCAGACACTTACTAACACCTTTCCCTTTTCTTCTCCCCATGGGGGAAGTAAACACATCTAACAAAAGAGCCCATTTTGCTAAATGAGCCCACATATTTGGTATACACTTAATATTTTTGAAATTTTCGTGTGGTGGCCATGCCTTTCCTCTGGCATTGTTTCCATTCTTGTTAGACTTCACATGAAGTACAATGAAGTTTTCTTTTCAATTTGAGCTGAGAAAGAGGGTTTGAAAAACTATACTTGAAACTTCCTCAGTGTGGTTTTATGGCTCTCCGGCGTTGTTTTTATATCCTTGTTAGGACTTCGAGAAATAATAAGGATTTTTTTATATTTAACTCTAAAAAAGGTTTTTAAATTTTTTTTGAAACTTTCTCAGAGTGGCCATTGTTCTCCTCTCATTATTTTCCTTATCGTTACTTTGTATGTATTATAAAGGATTTTTTTTTGCATTTTTGCTCAACAAAAAGGAATTTTAACTATTCTTGAAATTTTCTCGGAGGGGGCCATGGCCCCTATGGCTCCCTGGATCCGCCCATGGTGATTGCTCAAAATAAATAAATAAATAAATAAAAATAATAATTTGAATTTTGACATTTTGAATTCAAATTATGTTTTTCTCAATCACGAGTGTGTGTATGTAGGCGTGTGTGTTTGTGTCTAGGCATAAGTGTGAGTAGGTGTGTGAATGTATGCGTGTGTTTGTATCTGTGTGCATGCATGAGTGTGTGTGTTTGTGTCTGTGTGCAGGCATGAGTGTGTGTGTGTAGAATATGGACGCAACCTGGAGATGCTGCTCGCTAGAGCAGCAGCATCCGGAGGGGCCGGTCGACGGTGGGCTGCAGAGGGAGGCAGGGGGAAAATAAAATCATATAGGACATCAAAACAGTCAAGTGAGAACAATAAGCAATGTGACTGCTCAAAAAACAAGAAATTGATTTTAAAAAAAGTTAAAATTAACTAAAGAGATAAGGCTATGATAACAATTACAAGGATAGAAGTAACAATGTAAGTGACAACATGCCTAATTCTTGAAATGCTCACTATGTTCAGCACATTTTAAAATATTCTTTTATTATTTAGCCTAAATTGTAGCTGAAATATTTATTTTAGCTGCCTGTGAACTGGTATCAACCATCAAACTAACAGAAAAGGATTTGTTTGAGCTTCTAAGTAGTTGAAATATTTAATTATTGCTATGTAATATTTCTGGAGTAAAAAAAATCAATTTTAGCTTAATTAATAACAAACAATTATTACCTGTAGTTGAAGTCGAAGATTTTCTTTCTCGGCCAATAAATCATCAATAGATTCAAAAAAGCCCTTTTCAACTGCCAAAAATGCTTGATGTAAGACTTCTCTAACATCTTCATCTTTTTCTTTTCCCTTTAACTGGCCAAGAAGAATTTCAGCTGGCATTCTTTGTGTCGCAAAATCAGCAGCTCTTGTGCCAACATGTCCATCAAAAACGCCATAGAAAAATGTATCTTCATCATATCTTAAAAAGATACAACTGGATTTATTCAGAAAAAGTGCACATAATTACATCCTATTGGTACCAATTTAATAAAAATATTCTTATTCTAAAGAAAATCATATAAAAGCAGTGGTAGATTTACATTACCCGTCACAATGAATTTTTGGGTGCCCCTTTGCCTAACAGTTTCTAACAACTATTTAACAATAGTTAAATATTTGTTAGACAAAAACAATTAATCAAACAACTGTTTTTTATTTGCTGTTTTCGGTCTTTTTTGGAGTCCTTATGTTCTTGGGGGGCCCTTAGCAATTGCGATCTGGTAAATCTGTTACTGATTATAAGGCACAGCACATATGTATACGCTGCTGTATTTCATGCAATTTTTATTTAAAATTTGACATTTTTAAACACATTTCATGATATTTTCAATAAAAGAAAAGGTAACTTTTCTGTTTCAAAAAATTAAAAATAAAAATAAATAAATGATCCTAGACACTTTTATAAATGAAGTTTATATATTAGAAATTATTTTGTGGAAAATTATAGGCATAATTAATACTTTACTTACCGAAAATGAAAACTTCTATCTTCAAAGGGATGTTCCTCTCTTCTAAACCCATCTACTCTGTATTTCTGATTTGTTGAAAACCCAACTCCAGACAAAGGGCAAACAGGTAAATCATCTGTCCAACTAGGCTTTAAGGTACAGATAAAAATTCATTACTGTATATATAGCAAAGTCGAACATTTTACTATGAGTTTGTACAATATGTTGTTACAAAATGATTAACTCCCTGAAATAATGAAAATAATGTAAATCTTGGATAATGAAAATGTTTCTATTATCCAAGAAGAAATTTCATTTTTATTATTTTAAACCAATTGTCAAAGGAAGAAAAAGTCATGATTACGATTTTAAGAAAGTTGACATTGCTTCCAACCCAGTTATAATATTATTTTGGAGAACTAGACTTTGATATGTATGGAATCCCAAAATTCCTACCCAGTCACAAAGTAGGGTTGGTAAAAAAAACGGTTTTTTTCAAAAACACAAAAAAATCCGTTTTTTTTTGGTTTAAACCAGGTTTTTTTGGTTTAAACCGGGTTTCTTTGGTTTAAATACTATTTGCGAGAAAAACAATTAATTTTTGGAAGGTAATTAAGGTTCCATGTAATTAACAGTTATTCAATAGTCACATTATATCTAATTTCTTGATTAATTAGAGATAAGAACAAAATCTTTGAACTAAATTAAATAATTAAAACAGTGTTCTGTTGGGAAATATTGATTGAAATGTTTGACTTGATTAACATATTAGTATGCATGTATATATAGACCCTTCATGATACGAAATACTTCAAGAAGTGGTTGTGATGCGAGTTAAGATAAAATATAATGAAGATCCAAGAAAAAAAACTTTATAAAACCAACATAATATGAATAATTATCGAATAAAGGTAAAAGTTATATTTTTAAGCATAATCTTTTTAAAAGAACAATTTTCATATTTTTTCTTTCTGATCTTAAATAATGTTGATTTTTATATACACAATGTTGCAAATATTGAAGTAAAGCAAAATGTACAACGGTACATGATTGAACAGTCAAAAAATCGATTGCTGTTGGATTGACAAAGTTTTAAAAAAAGTTCTGCTCTATATTCGACTCCGTTCTTATTTTGGAAAGACTTGGGAAAGATATAGACTGTCGCTAAAACAAAGAACCAAATCAAAAATTGGTGTAACATGGCTTAAATTACAGCTTATTTACTGGCATAAATGTTGCAACCAGCATTGAAGTTTAAAAAATATTAAATGCAAACTCTTTAGAATAAATGAATATGTAGCAAATTCTATTTCAAGAATTTTTTTTTGCCAAAAACGTTATATATGTGAAGTATAAACTTTTTTTTAAAATTTGATTCAAAAAATATTATTTGTGTTCACCTCAGAACAAATCTTAATTTTTAGGTGCAAACAATTAAGTTAGACTGTTGATTACCTTACAAGTCAAAGTTAAAATTCCAGGAAAGTACAAATAAATGGGCAAAAATGTCACACCCCTGCAACAGGAGTGAGCAATATAATGAATTGCATCTACAATAAAAGATTCAATCCTTAGTAAATCTTAACTAATCATGCAAATTAAGCATAATGATGGAAGTTGACTGAAATCTGCTTTATGGCACATATATGAAATAAAAAATATATTAATATTTTTTTTTCTTTTTGATTAAAGCTTGTAATACATTTTAAAGACGCAACTTAGCAATTTTAGTATTTATCTCTTTCAACTTAGCTAGGAACTTAGCATAAATGGAATTTTATATTTTTCAATATGTGTGGGAAAATCAATGTAAACCTGTAAAATGGATTTTTTTTTTTTTTTTTTTGGCTTTAAAAAAAAAACATTTTTTAAAAAAACCGCATGGTTTAAAAAAAAACAATTGATTTAAACCATGGTTTAAACCAACATGGTTTAAACCAAACAACCCTGTCACAAAGTAACTTCTAAAAGTGGCAAAAAGAAAAAAAATAAAGAAATAGTTTAATCAAGCAGTTTGGGGGGGGGGGGAGATAGTTTCCTATTCATGTGGATTAAAACCATTTGTCTTAGCCATTTTAAATTATTAATATTACTTTATTTATAGTGTCCATATGCCCCCTACCCAAGCATATCTAAATGTTATGAACACATACGGACAATTTTTGCATGTTCTTAAATATTAAAAAAAAAATGTTTTCATATTTCCTACTATTTGGTCATGCACATTTGAAGGGATAAAGTGTAACATTATGGTTAGTAAAAAAAAAAAAGAAAATGGTTACCGTATAACCCCGCATTATATGACATGCCGGAAAAAAGCGAGGTTGACCAGCATGCTGAGAAATTCGAATTTCCTGGCATGGCGGGTTTATTTTGCAACAAAACAAAAATAAATTTCACCATTCAGTTCCAATCAGAAAGCAAACCACTGTCAAGGAAAAAAATAAATAAATCCGGAAAGTAACCTTCTTTCAAAAAAAAAAAAAATGTATTGCATAAAATATGTGCTTGTTATTTATGGTAGGTCATTATTAATGGATTTAATTAAATACCCAATAAAGTAATCAATTCAGAAGCAATCATCATTACTGCAATTTGTTCATAATTTTTTTGAACAAATTATTTTAAATTTCTTTTAGAGAGGTAAGTTTAATTTTTATTTGTTGAATAGCTATGGTAAATTCTTTAGCACTGATTAAGGGACGTGGTAACTTACTGCTTAAGTGTTTGCTTGCTTAGTTTTAATTTAATTTTTATAAAATTATTCGTTATTGAACAATATTAGTCTTGTTAAAATAATAAATGACATTGTTAGTAAATATTTTTACAAAAATAAAGTGTTTTTTAATACTAATAAGATATGTATAGAACTTATATTCATTTTTAAGCTGAACATATATTTTTAGAAGTATTACTATTTTTTTCCTAACCTCGATTTTTCCGGCATGCCGGAAAGGACCAGGCAAGTGTTATTGAAAATCTGGTGATCCCTGAATTTTGGAGCATGCAGGATAATGCGGGGTAATACGGTAGTTTTTTGTATAAAGCAAAAAAATGTCCACTTATGCTGCAATCTCCCCTAATGAATTTTACTAGGCCTTTCAAATACTATTCCAATGCATAGAAGTCAATGCTTCACTCATATCATATCATATAATTATTCAAGCATTAAAAAAGCAAACTTTTGCATAAGAAAGGTCGGCAAGTAATTTTAGGTGTAGTTTAGCCGGATCTTTTTTGAAACTTTTATCTTAGACCAGGAAAAAAAAAAAAACAGGTTCGTATCTATAAATTTTGCTCTCCCGCCCCCCCCCCCCCCTGCAACAAAATTTGTATTCCCAGAGGCCAGCAGTGTATATTTGCAATGTTAATAAGTTGTAGTGCTAGTTCAATTTCTTGGGCCGTTAGGTCCCTTGAGGACATGCCCTCCTCCCCCCTTGTGCACAGCGGGTATGTAGACCCAGGCCTGAAAAAAACAATCATATTCCATGCAAGTTTTTATTTTGAATCACAAAAAAAAATATTTGAAATACAATAGCTAGGCATATTTGTATTCATAAATTAATGGGAGAAATAGCATTTGAGATCTTAAGTTAGTTTTTTGAAATTAGGTTATAACATGGGGAATAACCTTGGTGTAACTTGGCCACGTGAATAGGGGGGGGGGGGTAAACTTTTTTTCCCAAGGGAAATTTGATTCATATTCTGCCATTCAACTAAAATAATGAAAAAAAATTACTTTTTTAAAAAATAAATGAATAAATGTAAGAAATCATAATAAATTTTAATGCAATGTATGTTATTCAGTTTAAACAGAATCGAGCTACAGAGAGTAATGCGCTCATACACACGGAGAAGTTTTAAAAAAATGTAACTTTTCTCCCAAAAAATATGCTGACCCTTTTTTGCTGTTGTGTTTATAGTTTACACGATCAATGGCGCCAAACAGTTGCGCTTATGTTTTGTAATCCTAAGTTGCATTAGTTTTAATTCGCGAATAATTACATGGACTATAGAAAGTTCATGAAATTCTAAGTACTTTGGACAATTTTTCTTTCTTCCGAAGTTTTTTTCCCAGGATCCCAGGAATGAAGAATCTGTACAGTGATGCCCTGAACCAAAGTGATATTCTATTGTAGTGACACAACAAGAAAAAAGTAGGAGGTAGGGGGGAGGGCACATCAAGAAAGAAAAGAATTATTGAGATCTGATAGGAAAGGGGGTCCAGGGGAAAAATTTTGAAACTTGTAGTTTTAAAAACCCAATTTTGGACTTCCTTTGTTGATGTTAGGAGAAAAAAAGGTACAGGGATTTCAGCGGAATTTCTAGAAATTGAAGTCTTAAAAACGTGATTATAGGCCATATTTATCAGCATTAAGGTAACGGCTGGAGCTCAAGGGCTGTCCTGATCGAATTTTGTTTAATAATGTATTGTAAAGCCATATTTTGTATTACTAGGGCCATTAATTTTTTGAAATTAAAGCTCCAAAAAAGCAATTTTAAGCGATTTTTGATGCTGTTCGGTAATTGGGGTGTTTCCCCTTGAAAATTTGCGAAATTGAAGACACGAAAATGAAATTTAAGATGCTCCATAATGCTTCCGGTGAATGTGGGGGAGGGGGGCCTTCGGAGAAGCAGTATTTTGAACACTTTTTTATTTTTAGACAAAAAAAAAGAGAAGAATGGGGGGGGGGGGTGGAATAGCTGATTAAGAAGCTGTCACTTTTGAATATTTTTAATTCAAAGATTTATTCTTAAAAGAAATTCAAGATATTCCTCTAACATTACTATTAATTTCTAAAAACCACTTTGTTTTCCAAAGACGTGTTCTTTTCTTCTCATCAATAATAATAGTTTTGAAAAGCATTTAACTCAGCATTTTGGGGCAGGCTGTGGGTCCCCTTTCTGGTTGCGCCTCTGTTCTATTCAGTGGCGGATCCAGAGCATCCTGTTGGGAGGGGCGATTGAGAGAAAGATGGGGAGGGGGGTGGGGGGGGGGGGGGGGGGTACTAATAAAAACAAAAATTTAAAAAAAGCAAGAACAGAATCATTTTTTTCCTTCTCAAATAATGTGTATTATTCAAAGAGTTTGAATGAAAGTCAGTGGTTGGAAGTAGTGCGCTACAAGTAGCGACGCTACTGTAGTAGCTACATTTTTTAGTAGTTTGTAGTGTAGTGCACTACTTTTTTAAAAAAGTAGTGTAGCGAGTAGTTCAATACAAAATGTTAGTAGTTTGTAGCGATATCACGAAACTACTTTTAAATAAACTTCCGGAAAAAAAAAATCCAGGTTTAAAGGAATTTGACTGGTGCAAGTTTTAAACAAGTGCATCAGCGGATACAATGAGAAATCTAGTTCATAAAAATACAAGCTAACCTCAGATATATCGTTTTGACCGCCATATGTTATATCTGTTTGACGCCGTTAGTTAGTTTGTCATCGTGTTTTTCAGATTTCGTCAATATTTATATTGAATACAGCTTGACTTAAAAAGAAAGTATATGAATTAGATATAACAGCCAATTTTGTAACTCCTTTCTTTTTTCTGGCTTCCGAGAATGTCCCGTGGATGAACATTTTAGATTTCAAAAAGATCATTGTTCCTAGACCGTAAAAGCACTTATTTTCGCGAAAATTAAGGTATCGGTGATTTTGCGAGTTGAAAATTTCGTGAATTTTATATGAACAGACCGAAAGTTGAAAAACAAAAGTATTTCACGAGGCTTAAATTTTCGTGATTGCGACGGGCTCGGAAAAATCGTGAAAATTAAAGTGTCGTAAAAATAGTGCATCTGCTGTGTTCACCAAATAAAAAAGCTGTAAATGTTATATAAGATGTTACTAAACTGACCTAACCTAAAGCCCTGGATCGAAGGCTTTAACCTGACCGGCTTACAATAAATACGAGCATTAGTAGAATGTTATTTATACAAGTATAATAACGGACATTTTGGGGAAAAAAAGAAAAAAGAAATAATAGATAATTCTTAGTAATATTCCATGTTCAGATGAGCTAATTTATCAATCTAAACCTTTTTCCGTTCAATCTTCGTGCGGCATGTGTGTGTATTAGGGTGTCCCCGAAAAATCAAAAGTTGATTTTTCAAGTCGCACACCCTCCGTATTTTTTCTTTAAAATCAAAACAATTGTAAAAAAATTTTCATATAATTTGGACAACGGCAACCAGCGCTGGTTTTCTTCTGAGAGTAAAAACCAGCCCTTTGTACAAGACCAAATAATATGTATATATATTTTTTCGAAGTTCGAAACTTCACGTCGATAAAACGTAGGCCCTATAGCCCCACATGTACCACAAACATATTAATCCAAATTTAAAAAAAAAAAAACTTTTAGGTATCCTACACTTGGCTGAAAATTTATAATTTTTTTTACCTTTTTTTTATACAAATTTTTAAAAAGCAATGTAAATTTAACGAAATTATCAAGCTAAAAAATATGAGCAGTAAAGTAGGTTAATTAGCGTTAAATAGAAATTTTTGCTCTCCTGCAATATTTAAATCTCCTACATAGTACTCAAAGATATGCATTTTTTCGAGGTTAAGTTAAATTTTCATTTTAAATTTCTCTTTTTTTTAAATATTATTATTCATTTACAAATGTGTGTTGATCTGAAAATGCGTTTGATAATAATTTTTGAACTTGATATTTTGTTTCAATTAATATGTAGATAAATAGAAAAAAAAAATCAATTTTTTGAAGAAAAGTATAAATTTTAGGCCAAGTGTGGGATATTTTAATGTCTTTTTAATTTGAATAATCGACTTTATGGTCATGTGGAGTGTGGGATATGGGGGCAATGTTTTGTCAACAAAAATTTCGGGTTACTAAAAAAAGATTTTTTTTTTTTGAATTTGTCCTGGCATACTCGTACCTACAAATGCTGTCTCAACCTATCAGACGCAGGTCCGCACTGGTTGCCGTTGTTCAAATTGCATGAAATTTTTTTTTTCTTTTTACAATTGTTTTAACACAAGAAGAAAAATATAAGAGGGTATGCCACTAGAAAAATCGACTTTCATTTTTTGTGGGGCACCCTAGTCTGTATGCTTTTTATTTACTTATTTTTTAAAAAGTAGCGAAGTAGCGACTACATTTCAAAAGTAGTTTGTAGTTGCTACATTTAAAAAAAGTAGTTGTAGTTGTAGTTAACTACATTTGTAACGAAGTAGTTGTATTTGTAGTTCGCTACAAAATAAATGTAGTTTTTCCAACCACTGATGAAAGTTATAAGTTTCAAGTACAAAGAATGAAAAATTGAAAAAAAAAAAAAAAAACTACTAATATCCTGGAAGCATTATCTAAATTAAACCCTTGAACTTTTGATTCTTTTGAGGACTCATGAAATATTATCAGTACCCAATCCGGTCCTCAATTGAACTTTTTTTCTTATATAAGAAAGGTTGCAGAAAGAAAGGTATCGAACAACATAATGAAGAGAAGGAACCAAATATAATGAAAACTAAAATTGCATTTTAAATAAAAATTTAAGATAGTTGTTGATTTGTTTGTTGTTTGAGTTGTATAATATTCGCGCATAAATAGGTGTGTTTGCAGGCTCTCCCCCGAAAATTTGAGCCAGGAACGCATTTTTAGACAATTTGGTGGTGAGTAAGAAGAAGGGAAATTTAGAGGTCCCTCACCGGAATTTTTTTCAAATTTAGGGTATATTCAGTGGCATAGCTACAGTGTTTGCCGCCCGGGGCAATCCCTCAATTTGCCGCCCTGTCGTTGTGAAATAGCTTATACACAAAACTCTCAAACATGTTTAAATTAAGACTAGCAATTTAATTGAAGAAAAAATAAGATCTTATTATTCTCTATATACTTTCAAATGAAAAAAGCGGGGGGGGGGGGGGATAAGGGCTCACACTTAGAGAAAATTACTAAATTTAAGTCAAAAACCGTAATTTTAGTAAAGTTATTAGAAAGGGCGCGTTGTGTGTGTGTTTGTTTGCTCCAGATATTTTTTCAAAATTAGTCTTTTTTAATGTTTCTTTGTTGACGTTAGAGGATCGGTAGTCAACAAAAGGAAATTTCACGAAATTTTAAAATGCAGCTTAGCCTACTTAGAAGAAGTCAAGGAAATCGGGAATGGTCGAAGCTCTTAAATATGCAATTTTAGGCTATCTTTGGCAACGCAATTGCATGCGTAATCCCTAACTCCTACAACTGCGTATTCTAACACAGTTGTAGGAGTTAGGGGAGAAAGGGGCGCCGAAGTTTCTTACTGAAATGTTTTTTTAATTGAAATCAATTTTAAGGTTGGTGGTTTGGTTGAAAGGGGAAGGTTCGGGTTCTTTCTTTGGAAATTTTTCGGCACTGAAGTCTCAAAAAACGCGATTCCAGGCTGTCTTTGGTGACGTTTAGAGGTTCCCTAATGGTTTTAAAAATGTTATGAAGCCCCAAGCGGTTCTCTCCTGAAAAATTTCCATAATTAACGTCTGGCTTTGGGCTGGGAGTTTTCAGAATTGAAGGCCTAAATGTATGCTTTTTGACTGTATTTGCTACGTTAGAGGAAACGGTAGGGCTAGGGGCTCAGTCCAGAAATTTTACAACATTAAGGTCTAAAAACGTATTTCTAAACGTATTTGGTGATATTAGGAAAAGGGACAAGAAATTAAAGCACTCTCCCACCTAAAAACATTTTCGCACTATTCGACTACTGATTGGGGGTGGGAGAGGTTCCCAACCGGAATTATTTGAAACTGAATATTTTAAAACGCATTTTAGACTATGTTTGAATAAGTTGGGGTCCAACCCAAATGTTGAAAAATGAAATTCGCTTACCTTCCATAATGAATAGATTAACATGTGATCTAAGATTGTCGGATAGATTATCTACAAATACAACAGGCTCTGGGCCCAGCTAGACTGGTCCTAGTCAATTTACAATCCCCAGTGAAGATCAATGGCCCTCTTAAAACTGTCTACTCCTTTGCTCATTACCACCTCTTCCGGTAAGCCGTTCCAAGGTTCCACTACCCTACTAAAATAATAATTTTTCCTAATATCCATGTTAGCCTGAGATTTAAATAGCTTAAAACAATGACCCCTTGTCCTGTTTTCAGTGCTAAACTTCAGCCCCGTAACATCTTTCATTTTAATAAATTTAAACAGCTGAATCATGTCCCCTCGGTCTCTTCTTTGCTCAAGACTGTACATTTTTAGCCTTCTAAGCCTGGAATCATAATCTAAGTGGGAAAGTCCACTTATTAGCCTTGTAGCCAGCCTTTGAACCCTTTCCAATACATTAATGTCTTTCTTAAGATAAGGAGACCAAAACTGAACAGCATACTCCAAATGGGGTCTTACCAAACTTCTATATAAGGGCAGAAGAACTTCTTTAGATTTATTTGAAATAGATCTATTGATAAACCCAAGCATCTTATTGGCTTTGTTGCTAGCAATGCTGCACTGTTGGCTAAACTTTAAATCCTGACTTATTAGGACCCCCCAGATCAGTAACTTTGTCTGCCTGACTAATGACTAAACCTTGCAAATAATAACTTGTACACTTATTTCCATGCCCTAAATGTAGCACTTGACATTTCCCAACATTAACAGCCATACCCCATTTATCAGCCCACTCCGTAATATGATCTAGATCCTCTTGCAGCTGATTTGCTTGTTCTTCATTTTCTACAGTCCCAATAACTTTGACATCATCAGCAAAACAATTCATGTTCCCAGAAATATTTTTGTGAATATCGTTCATAAAGACAATGAACAAAACAGGCCCTAACACTGATCCTTGAGGAACCCCGCTTAAGACCTCACTCCAATTAGAATAATTTCCCTTTACAACTACTCTTTATTTCCTTCCGGTCAGCCAATTTTTTACCCAAATGAAAGTTTTCCCTCCTATTCCTATATCCGCTAATTTGCTAAGTAGAGCAACATGCGGTACCTTATCGAAAGCTTTTTGAAAATCAATGTAAACAACATCTACAGGCTTCTTATTGTCCAGAGCCATGGTAACTTTGTCATAGAAATGTAATAAATTAGTTGCACAAGATTTACCTTTCCTGAAACCGTACTGAAAACTAGTCAATAGATTATTAGTCTCTAGAAAATTTACTATCTTAATTTTCATCAATGTTTCTATCTTAATTTTCATCAAACCACCGAAGTTAGACTCACAGGTCTATAATTTCCCGCACTCCCTTTAGACCCTTTCTTGAAGAGCGGTGTAATGTTAGCCAGCTTCCAGTCCTCTGGCACTGTCCCCGAATTATAAGAAGCATTGAAAATGTTTGCGATTACATCTGCTAATTCCTCTGCACATTCAACTAAAATTTTCGGATAAATATTATCTGGCCCCGGAGCCTTAGTCTCTTTAATTTTTTTCAAATGAAGTAAAACGTCATCCCTGGAAAATACAAAGTCCTCAAGCTGTACTATAGCTTGTGTCTTATTGGTGTCAACTGTTGAGATACAGTTATCGTTAAAAACACTCGAAAAAAAGTTATTAAGAACATTAGCAATATCACTATCGTCCTGAATTAAAATTCCGTGCTCATCAACCAGTGGCCCAATATGACTATTTCGAACTTTCCCCGAATTAGCGTATGCAAAAAACCTCTTGGGATTCCTGTTTATGTTATCTGCCAGTCTTTGCTCCAACTTTCTTTTCTGAATCCGTACCAAATACTTAAATTTACGCCTTGCCTTACAATATTGGAGCCTATCTGCACTGTGACCTGTTTCTCTAAACCTATGAAAAGCAGCTTGCTTGTAATTTAGAGCGTCTTTAGTTTCCCTGGAGAACCACATTGGCCAAATTTTAGTGTTGACACCCTTTCTCCTAAAAGGAACATGATCCCTAACCGTATTCGCTAGATTTTCCGCAAGATCTCTCTTTTGCTAGATCTACTCGCAAAAGAGAGAAAACGGAAATCTCTTACACTTCGTTTGAAGAAGAGAACTCTTGTAAACAGTGGGAAATCAAAGCAAACTCTGAAACATATAAAGTGTGACGAGCAATAAATTGTTTCATGTAACATTTAACCCCCCCCCCTTTTTTCTTACTCTTGTCACCATTTTCCTGAAGTAAAAAAAAAAAAAAAATTTGTTTCACGAGCAGGCTTTCAAGAAACTCTAAACTTAAGATCCTGTATTAGCTTTTCCTTATAACAAAAATTGGAAAAGTTCATTGTTTTCGTCTTTCCTGAAGTTAACCTCTACAGTCTAAATAACAGATTTTTTAAAAAATACTATGCACTTTTCATAATGCACTCAAAAAGACAAAATAACTTTTCTGGATTAGAATGGAATATTTAGGTATTATTCCTTTAGTTTTCAATTATTCCAATAAAATGACACCGCAAACGAAGAAAAGAGCAGCTCAAGTCAGGTAGAGAATTTCTTATTATTATCGAACTTTCAATCATAAATTTGAGTGTTGAAACAGGCATATTTTTCTGGGAAAGTTTGGTTTAAAATGACTTGAGTCACAATTTTCTTCGTTTGTGATGTCACTTTCTTGGAATAATTGAAAACTACAGGAATACTTAAATCGTCCATTATGTCCCAGAAAAGTTATTTTGTCCTTTTGAGTGCTTTAAGAAGAGATTTTCTTGCTTGCAGTAATAGATTAAAACCAAGGGCGCCCATATAGGGGGCAAGGGGGGGGGGGCTCAAGCCCCCCCCCCCTAGAAATTAGAACTTCCTTGCTTTTAGTACTTTTTTTCTTTGCAAAAATGTAATAACATTTCTTTTTCAGCCAAAAATGAATAATGTATCAAAAATGTCAAACTTTAATAACTCTAATCTGTACTGAAATCTGTGTCTATGGGGAAAATATCCTGCTAAACCATGCAGAAAATATCTGAGCCTGCCCCCCCTTACAATTTTGCATATGGGCGCCTATGATTAAAACCATAATTTCCTTATTTAGAAAATACATTTAATTCTTCCACATCAAAAGGGTTAATTTGCCGCCCTTAGAAAAGTGCCGCCCAGGGCGGACCGCCCCCTCCGCCCCCCTTAGCTACGCTACTGGGTATATTTGCGAGAACCCAATTATTTGCTGTCTTTTTTTTTTCTTGAAAGAAAAGGATAAGATTCAGAATTCTCCCCAATCGGTTTTTGATATTAGAGCTTCAGAATTGTAATTTTAGTATCTTTTGTGATGTTAAAAACCAGGAGGTTCGGATGCTTCTCCCCGGAGAATTTTTCGGAATTTGAAGTCCTAAAAATGCAGTTGTAGGCCATCTTTGATGGCGTAGCAGAAGACTTGGGGTTTAGAGCTTTTCTCCAGAGATTGTTGAGTTCCAGAAATATTGTTTTAGACGATCTTTGATGATGTTGAAAGATAAGGAAAGGGGGAACATGGAGGCTCCTCTCCGGAAAATTTTCGTAATTGTAGTCCTGAAAATGCAGTTGTAAACCATCTTTTATGACGCAGGAGGAAAGGAACGGGATATGAAACTTTCCATCGGACATTGTTTGAAATTGGAGCCTTAAATTGCGATTGTTGGTCATCTTTAGTACCGTAAATGGAAGGGATGGGTTCAGGAGCTATCTTCAACTTTTCAATATTGAAGTTTCAAAAACGTAATGATAGTGGGTCTTTATTGATGTTAGGGGAAGGACTCGAGATCGGGGTCTTTCCCCCGGAATTTTTTCGGAATTTAAGTTCTAAAAATGTAACTAAAGTTCCTCATTAACAACATTTTCAATAAAATTTTCAATTCCAAATTAAAGCTCCAAAAATTCATATTTTTTTACAATCTTTGATGACATTGGAGAAGGGGTTGAGAGACTCTCCTGGAAAATTTTAGGAATTAAAGTAATAAAAATACAGTTGTCGGCGATTTTTTGAGATGTGTTGGGAGGGGATGAGAAAAGAGAGTTTGGTGACCTTTTCTCGGAAATTTTTCGAATTTACAAGCCTTTTTGGGGGGGGATATCCCTCCCCCCCTGTGGATCTGCCACTGACTCTATTTTGACCCGTCTATTACATGGTTGGCTGTTCATTCATGTCAGCACTAGTTGAAGGATTAAAAGTAAATTTCGCATTAAGAAAAACTGAAATGCAAAATGTCCACTCTTTTTTGAAAACATTCATTTTTTTGGGCATGTAACTAAATTTAGTAAACTAGGATCACATGCCTATATATATATATATTGTGGGTGGGGGGGGGGGGAGGTTTATCATCACTTTGGGATCAGGTACACGAGCAAGGAAATGATTATCCGGGAGTTTATTTTCTCCATTTTGAGTTAAAGTTATGAGAGGCAAAACACAATTTTATTTATTTATTAATTTTTCTTTTTTTGAAAAATATTGCTGTAAATTTTTTTAAAGATTTCACATAAAACTGGATAACACTGAAAAGTCTGTTTAAAATTATTTTCATTTTCAAAAAATGCTGCAAGAGAAAATTGCAACTTTACTAGAGTTGTGGGTACTTGGAACAGCTTACCAGAAGAGACTGTAATGAGCAAGGGATTAGATAGCTTTTAATAGGGCCATTGATCTTCCTTGGGGACTACTTGACTAGACCAGCCTAGCTTTGTCCAGAGCTTGTTCCTGGTTATCACATTTGTACAGTCTGATCCCTGATTAAATGGAAAGGCAAATATCCAGTTAACAGGCAAAAATGGAAGTATCTATTAGTTTTCAGAGATGTCAGCTTTTGCAGATGTATGTTAGCCACTAAATTAAGAGGAGTCACATTCAAATGAGCGGAACACTCACATCAAAATTTTAAATCCCCCCCCCCCCCAAACAGATAGCCTCCTCTTAACTGGATGTTTGTCAATTCCATATAATCCGTGGTCAAACTGTTTTTGTCTTTTTCAAAGATATCAACATCGTTACTGAAATAAGACATACCTACTCACTTCCTCATATTAACACTAGAAAGACGGAGGCAGTCATTTTGACCGCAAATGATTTTCAAACGCTCATATTTGCTGCGTTTTATTTTCAAACTCTTTTCCCTTTATTGACTTTTCCTAATTATTTATTAAGATCTCACAAAAGTAAATTTTATTTCTTTAGGCCCATTATTACAGTCGCTATAAGTGTTTATAACTTGAAAGACTGACGGCGGTCATTTTGACCGCTGTTATTTATGCTTCCGGTTTCGTTCACTTTTCTCTTATCAGAGATATGTTCACTATGGATTTTTTGTTAGTTGTTCAGTGGCGTACTGGGTCGAAAATGTGTGCCGGGAAAAAACACTTGACCGGCGCCTTCTCCTATTTTTGTAACTCCCCCCCTACCCGATCCGCCAAGCTCAACTAATAAATTAAACTTGATGAACTTCCTATTAGAGGAGTATATAATCCTCAGCCCCCTATGAGGACTGAAGCTTTTGCGCTCCCTCCAATTTGTCGAAATGAGAGATTTCTTTTATTTTTTATCTTCCTTGGGTGATGTTAGAAAAAGGGGTGTTCTGGGTATTTGTGGGGGAGGGGGTATGCTCAACCCGAAATTTTTCGAAATTGAAGTCCAAAACACGATTGTGGGAAAATCTTAGACAACGTTAGTGAACGTAGAAGGAATGAGATTTGGGACTCTTCATGGAAATTTTTCGAAATAAGTCTCAAATGCGCAATATAGTAAGACATCGTAGGCGAAGTTAGGAGGGTTGGGGTTCGGAAAAATTCCTCGGAAAATTTCCGATATTGCAGTCCTAAAAACGAAAACTCAGACTGTTTTTAAGAATTTTGTAGCAACGCTGAGGTTGGAGGTTCTCCATCAGAGTGTTTTTGAATACTAGGTTTTAAAAACGAAATCAATGATGTGGGGAGGTGAATTGTTCAGAACTTTTCCTCCGGATTTTTTTTTAAATTAAAGCCCTAACGTAACTGTAGACTATCTTTGGTGACTTCAAGGATGAAGATTGGGCATTCTCCTACGAAAATATTTAGAAGTTCGTGTCCTAAAAACATAAAAGAATGACTATTTTTTAATAACGTTGGGGAGTGATAGAGTCGGGGACACACTCACTGAAATTATTCAAAATTGAAATCCTAAATATGCCTTCATCTGTCCTCTTTGATAACTTCAGGTGAAAACATGGGTTTTGGGGACTTTCTCTGGGAATTTTTTCAAAGTTGAGGTCTTAAATACGAAATTTTAGACGATCTTTAATAAGGCAAAACGGGGCGTTTGAGGGGTTGTCCCCGAAAATTTTTTGATATTGAAGCCTTAAAAACATAATTCCAGACTTTTGGCTATCTTTGATAAAACCTGAAAATGAAAAAATGGAGATCGGGTTACTCTTCTCCGTCAATTTTTCGAAATCAAAAGTTCGAACTTCTAAAAATTAAACTTTAGACGAACTTCTCTAAATTTGTGACAGGATTCTTGTGGACGTGGGAGGGGGAAGCTCTCCCACAAAGTTTTTAAAATTGATGACTTGAAACGCTGTTTTAGATGTTAATAAATATGGGACTGTTACTGTTGCTACTGTTTTTTCAGGGGTCAACGACAGTAAAAAGCCTCCCCCCCCCTATGAAATTGGTGGCCCATTTTCATAGTCCATTTTCATTGTTTCAAACGTATTTAAAATTAAGAGAAAGAGAATGTCTTCAGCTTCTGGTTTAAGAGTCTGGTCATTACTACATCTAAATATTGACAATATGAACTTAATCATGAGAATAATATTTACTCAAAAATAGGTGTGGGGTGCGAGGGCTTGTCCCCCGGAGGGCTTGTAGTTTTCAAAATGCATTTTAAACGATTTTTGGTCATGTTAGGAGGAGAAGAGGAAAGGCGGCGCTCCCTCGTCCATTTTCGGGATTGAAACGTTAAAATTTAAAAAAGGGGGTCCAGAGGCTCTCCCCGGGATTTTTTTTCAAAACTTTGGCTCTTGAAACACAGTTTTAGACGATTTTGGTTGTATTATGGAAAGGAGATATTCGAGGGTCCACCCTGGAAAATTTTCTAATTTGGGGTTTTAAAAGTGCATTCTACATTAGCTTTGGTAATGTTACAGGCTGAAGATGTTCGTTGATGCTCCACGACCATATTTTGAAATTGAAACTTAAAAAACGCAATTGTTGATTATATGTGATTTTTTTAGAAAGAGGGGGTTGAGCTCTCCCCCGAAATTGTATCTGTAAAAACGCAGTTAGACTATCTGCAGTGATGTTATGGGAGGAGAGTTTTGGGGGTCCACCCTCGGGATTTTTTAAACGTAACACGTATTTCTTCGTAAAAACGTAACTGTAGTCTGTCTTTGGTAACATTAGAAGGACCAGAAATGTTTTGACATTGAAATCTTAAAAACACGATTGTAGGCCTAACGTTAAGAGGACGGGCATTTTTCTCCGAATTGGAAGCTCTAAAAACGCAATTTTAGTTGACTTTCAATGATGTTAGGGAGAGGAGTTCTTTGAAGTTCTACCCTGAACCGTTTTGAAATTCAAATCCTTAAAACAAAATTTAAGACAATCGTTAATTATGTTGGAGCGAGGAAGAGAATCGTTCCCCAAGAAAATTTTCGAGATTAGCTCCTAGACCGCAGCTTTTAGACGATCATTGGAGGTGTTAGCAGGCGATGACGTTTGGATGCTCTCCTTCGGAAATTTTCCAAAATTGAATTTCCAGAAAAGAATTATAGATTATTTCTGACAATGATATTAGGCAGTTCGGAAGCTACTCTCAGAAAGCTTCAGAAGTCTCAAAAAAATCAGAAATCCAAAGGACGACCACCATTGGTGTATTCGATGGAAGGGAGGGTCGGGAACCTCTGGAACTTTTAGAAATTCAAGTCCTAAAACCGAAATTTTAGGCGATCTTCAATGATGGGGTGGGGCATTTCTCGAATGTTTGAGTGGGGGCGCTCTTCTGGAAGCTTTTTAAAATTTAAATCCTAAGTACGTTCGTAATTTTAGGCCATCTTTGATGACGGTAGTGTTGAAAAGGCTCCCCCAGTTTTCCTTTTTTACACTCAACCCATTTGAGTGCTTCGGTTTTTCAATGAGGAAATTTTAAATTACCAGCCTGATAATTTTTATTTGTTTGAAATGCAAGCGTTTGCGACCCAAATGAGAAAGTTTAAAGATGCGGTAGTGGATTTGTACTCAGGCATTCTTGAACATTTTTATACAATGGTAATAATGCATGGTGATGGACCATCTTAAGAGATGACGGCGCCCAGGGCGAATATTTTCTGGCGCCCCAACCCTCACAGACTCTAACAGAATAAGGAGCGTATAATGGAAAAATACCAAATATTTTATATTAATTTTTACATAGTTGAATATGTAGTTTGGAATTTATGTCTGTCATAATAGTAAGAAATTAAATCAATTGTGTTGGTTGAAAAAAAAAAGAATAATATTTAAAGAAAAAAAAATGAAATAAAATGCAGCAAGCACTTCATATCTTGTGGCCCGAGGCGATCGACAACCCTTTTATTACTACCAATGCTTAACGGAGGACTGTATGATAAAAAAATCCTGCCCAGAAGAAAATTCTGGTAGCGCCACCAACTTAAGTCACTCAATATGACTCAATACAATCCTCAAACAAAGCACATTTTAATCACATACAGTTCCTGAATTCAGAATATGAAGCATATTTTAATATTTCAAGATTTTTTAGGGGGGAAGGGAAGTGCAATACTAACAAGCTTCGAAAAAAATTGTTTCAAGAACATTTAAAAACTTTCAATTTGCCCTTCTTTGGCACTCCCCCCCCCCCCCTCCCGTGCTCGGCACCCTACACAGTTGCATGCCAAACTCGGATCGGCGCTGTATATATACTATCTTCTATAACACAAGTATTAGACCTGTAATTTTGATTCCCAAACTGTTTAGGGGGGGGGGGTAAATCAAGTCTTCATGGGAGCACAGCGCCGGGGTCACGAAATTTTTAATTACTTCACAATAATTAACGAAATATGAAACTGTTGTAAGATTCCGCAGAGCTCCTGAATCATGAATAACACTAAAGGACTATGCAATGCTGTTTGCCAAAGTTGTTCATTTTTTTCCTGTTAGTTATGATTAGTTACATTAATGGCAAATCTAGGGAAGGAGCTATGTGTGTGTGTGTGTGTAAGGCTGCAGCCGCGCTCCCCGCCCGCAAACTATAGTGAAACCAAAGTTTTGCTTTTCTTTTGCTTCGCTGGAAACGATATCAAGATGAAATAAAAAAAGGTTTCGACCTCAGCCCATCCCCCCCCCCCGGACTAAAACATTTACTTTGCTACTGAGTTATAGAGAGAAGGGCGCCGTAGGAGGGTTAGATGTCCAAAATGTGATGTAGGCGCCTTGATTCTAAAAAATATTGGAACCACGGGAATTATCCAAAAATTTTAATGGAAAGGTTTATTAGTTTCAATTGAATTCAAGTCGGCGCTGGATGTTTACTAATTGTTGTTTTGACGATTCGTGAATTGATAGTTAAAAAAAAAAAATCCCATGAAGTATGTCACTTTTATTTTTAAAAAAAGAGGGGAAAATTCCGACACCATTTTTTTCTTTGGGTGAAGGAAGTAGATTTGGATGGGAACGAAAAAAACATTTTACATTAATGTTTTTGAATAAACCAATAAATGGGGGTTACTTTGATTTTAAAAAGTCCTATTACGTAGTTTTATGATGTCAAGCCGTCTAATTCTGGCGCCGCAATATCCAGTACAAAGTCCTTTAAAAAAAAGCGAGTATGGCACCGGCGCACTAAAGGCACTGGCACACCGGGAATTTTCCTGGTATCCCGGCGGCCCAGTACGCCACTGGTTGTCAGGGGAATAACATTCTTTTGTAATTAGTGGGTTTGAGTAGCATCTGCTGGTCAGGTGCAGTTCTTTGAACCGTTAGGAAAATGCAAAACACCTCTTGGTCACGTGCTTCTTTTTTTCCATTGTTATAGCAGGGTGCAAAGTAGCAGGGGTACGGACACATAATGTTTTTTTAGTTTTGAAAAGGGATTAATTTATAACAGGTGGATTTTAAAAACTTGTGCTGGAATTATTTTGTGCACCAAAATATGTGTTTGGCTTGAAACATAGGCGCTTGTTTCCTTCGATATTCTTGAAAGGTCCAGTCTAATTATTCTCTTTATGATGTCGCGAAGGACCGCTGGAAATCAAAACTTATCAGAAAAGGAATTCCTGCAACTGTTGCAGGATTTGCCTAAAACTCATTCTGGTTTGGAAGCGTAGTTTGAATTATCTGAGGAACGATGAAAATAATATACTTTCTAATGACATTCCTAGTGATGAAAATAATATACTTTCATCAGTTGATTGCGATAATTTTTCGAAACCTAGCATTGCACAAAAAGATGATGATAAAGTTTCTACCTGAGAGAAAAAACAAAAACGATGTCAAAAGAAATAATGCAGAAATAAAACTATGATTATTTGTTCTGATTGCAAAACGAGATTTTGCTGCTCATGTACAGGCAAAGAGATAAAGATGATTATTTGTAAATATTGTAAAGAAGAGTAATGTAAGTACATTACGATATTTATGCATTTAAGAAATGAATCACATGAATAGTTGAAAATACTTGTTAGTGATCACATGCTTAGAAAATGTCCTCTATTTTGAACAAATTTAATCTTCCGCAATATCATTTACTTACTGTATATATGCTTTTGACTTGATGGAACATAAAATTAAATTGAAAAAAAAAAAAGGTGCCTCAGACTAATTTACAGGTAATATTATGTTTAAATTGTTAAATGAATTTATGATGCATCAAAACAAATCTTTTCTATGATTAAAAATCCCAAAAATAAAACATTTTCACATTTTTAAGTATAGCGGATAAAATGACCACTGCTAGTCTTTCTAGGTAGACGGAAAACAATGTCTTTCTAGTGTTAACTAGGAAGTTAACTGAGTTTCCAAAAGCTCAGCCTTGAGGGCATTTAAAAGTTTTGTGTTCTAGGTATGCCAACTTTTATAAGAGGGGAGTTACTTCTTTTACTTACCAAAAACTTTCAATCATTTTGACCTTTTCAAGATTTTTCCATCAAAGGCATTGTTATCTCCAGAAAATTATTTTTCAAATTAAAGACTTGAGTAATTGGTGCTGAAAAAATATTTTTTTTCTTTTAGCGGTCCAGGTTTTGGCCTTCCGCAGCCAGAACTTGCCGACCCTTCATAAAGGTCAAAACAAGAAAGATTTTTAAGTTAAGAATAAGAAGGAACTTTTAATTAAAAGAAATAACATAAATGGTAGTGAATATTTACTTCTTGGGCGCTGATCTGTAATGATTGTATATTCCTTGAAAGATTCCCTAATTCAGCTTTTGTAGGCATAATAGAGCTGCAATGCAAAAAGAAAGATTTTCAAATCAATGTATATTTATGCATGTAACTATGCTTTCGCTCGTTGTTAACATCGAATTTTTCTCTTTAACTGAAACGAAGGGAAGAAAGAAAGAAAATAAACACAGACAATGTTGAATGAAGAAATTTTACGTTTCTACAAAAATTAAGGATTATCCAAATTTTTTTAAAACCATAACAGGATAACATCAACACGCTTACAAACTATTTGTTTACTTTTTTTTTTTTTCTCGGGGAGCGGAGGGGGTGTGTTGACGTTTGAGAGAAGAGACAAAAGCGGTGACTCTTTTCGTTTAATAAGTGCGGTTTTTAATCAAGAACATACGTGGCGTGTGGGTTGAAAAACCTAGCAAAAATTAACAACACAAAACATTTTGAAAGATGGTTACATGTTTTGATTTTATCGTTTCATATTTACAGTAAAATTATAAGCTTATGTTATAACCTTGTGGCATCAGTGATTTGGAGAAAATAGAGTAGTTCCGTTTTCTTCTTTGGATGCGAATAAATAAAATCGCTGTTTACCATATTGTGTTGTTGAGCAGTGCTCTGCAACACATTTCAAAAAATTTGTCATGGGAAATACTGATACTAAGTTAAATTTTCGGAAAGCAGTTATTCAATTGACTACCAAGACGCAGGTAATTTTAAAAGCAGTTTCATGTCCCGAACATATGCGTTGAAGCACAACTTTTCAATACCAAACAGTGTTTACTAATGTTGTAAAAATTTGACTGTTACGCATTCTGTTCTTCTACATTTATTTCAAAACTTATTTCCACTCCTTTTTGAAGGTGAATTAAAAATAAGAAGTTTTTATTTCGATGTAATTCCAATTTTAAAGAAATTAGAGTAAAATACAACTTTTAAAGTTGATCCGCTCGAGGAGCTAAAATGTTTTGTATATGAATGCAGCGAATCAGTTTCGAAAGTTCTTTCTTTAGATTTTTGTAGAACACTTGTAGTTGATTGCTTATTTATTTATATGTTTAGTATGCTGTCATAACAGCTAATTTATAATTTTTTCAGCTCATAGATGCTAAAGATGATATATTTTGGGATCAGTTTTGGTCCGAAAGTGTGCAGAGTGCTCAAGATGTATTTACTTTGATACCAGCAGCAGAAATTCGAGCGTTGAGAGAAGAATCACCTTCAAACTTAGCTACCTTATGTTATAAAGCAGTAGAAAAGCTTGTTGCTGCAGCAGATAGTTTATGCAATACTCACGTGCAACAACAAACAGGTGAATATTTGTTTTTGCTTTTAAATCTTAATCTACTCTTGCCTAATATGATATCTATTATTATTAATCGCTTAGGTATATGTGAAATTTCACTTTGTTGCTTTATATCTCCAATGTTCTCACTAATAAGTATTTATTCATGATATGGAGATCTTTCGTAAAATTCAATTATGAACGACTTTTGCTAGAAGATTAAGTAAATCATGAAAAATAGTGTAATTCAAAGCATTTATACTTCTGTGGGAAGGTTTTCGAGTGAAACTTAACTGTATATTAAATATAGCATCTATCAGACAAGTAAGCTAAAACAAGGCTAAAAGTGATGTATCTGCTTAATGTATAGGTAATATACACTTGCTTTTTTTCACAAAATACACTCCCGGTAGTAAACGTCAGTTTGTCTATTATTTAAAATGTTTAGAAACACTTAAGTAGATGTCATATATTAAGTAATTGTGTTGAAAAAGATTCGATTAGGAAGCATCATTAACATGTTAAAAATAGTCCTTCAAAGCCTCATTTTTTCTCCTTTAAAATTCCTTCATTTTTATTTCTGAAATGGAGTACAGACTCTGCAGTGGCAAATCCAGGATTTTGTTTTGGGAGGGGGCTGAGAGGTCAAAAAACACTTATATTGCCTTATAGTGCCTTAAAACTTTCATTGAAGTAAAAAAATTACTTTTTTTCTTTTCATGTGGCTATTGTGTGAGCCAAAAACTAGAGGGGCAGGGGAGCCACTAAATTATTCTGTTATTCTGAAGTGTATTGTAAATACCAACACTCAGCCTCAATTCATTGATGAAATCATTTCTTTCAGTTCTGAACTGTGTTAGACTCTTGATTCGAATCTTGCCTTACATTTTTGAAGAACCTGATTGGAGAGGATTTTTTTGGTCCAGTTTACCGGGCAAATCCAGTGAAGACACGGATAGTGAGGTAACGTTTTAATTTTAACAAATGAGTGATAGTTAGTGAATTTGTCAATGCAAGTACAATCTTTTCTGATGCAAAAGTGGGTGCAAATGCCAGTGAGAAAAGACTCATATATTTTTATTATATTTTGGACGTTATCTCTCATTTGTTTCAAATGCTTTGACTTTCATTAACTTGATTATTTTATGCTTAAAATGGCAAACAAAAGAGCATTTAAAGTCTGGTGTTTTAAAATTTTAATGAGAATAAATTTAAATTTTCTTAAATTTTGAACACTTTTGATCTTGTTTCAGGATTGTTTGGTTTAAATCGCAGTTTAAACCAAGTGATTTTTTTAAAAAAAAAAACCTTTTGTTTCTTTGAAAAATTGAATTGTTTTCCCTCAAATGTATCGATAATTTTTTTCATATGATTGGAAAATGTAAAATCCAATTAACGCAAAGTATCAGGTAAAGCTTTAAAGATATATTAGATTAATAAATTTGCAAAATTTGTTTTAATGTAACTCAAATTTGCTTATAAGGTACATAAATATAAACAGACCCACAATGTTTTTCTAAAATTAATTGGCAAAAAATCCAAGTAGTTTGTTGTCTTATTTGTTTATTCATTTATTTATCTTTCATTTCTCTTTTACATTTCAAAATAACCCAAAAAGCATATTTCATCCAAAACTTAATTTTGTTACCTAATTTGCTTAATTACTTAAAACTTATAGAGATAAATCGTGTATCATTTAAGCAATCTTTATATAAATCTAAACTCTAGAATATTTAAATGACAAGATAGGAAAAAAATAGTTAGCATACTTTTTGACATCCAAAATAAACACTGCAGTCAGAGCAAGAAAAAAAAAGATGTATAACATTTTCCAAGCAATAAATATACTTGTAACTTTGTGCTCTTATAACTAAATTTAATGTCAAATTTTTAATTTTTGAAGATTTTTTTTAACCCCAACAAAATTAACCCCATTAATTTTTAATAATATACAATATCTTGATTATTGAGATGTATTACAAGAATAATTTCATTATTTGGATTTGGGTTGTAAAAAATAACAATACATTAGGATTGGGAAAAAAACTTCAGAACTTGTCCTTTTATTTGATGCCTTTAATTACAATTACTATTATTGTTATTTTTTATTATATTCCTAAATGCAGTAAACCAAGAGAAATAATTTTTACAATGAAAAATACGATGATTTTCTTAAACTATTTGTCCTCAATGATACATTATGTAAATTGTTATATGATCTATAACTTTTTTAAATCTTTGAACAAAATATGTGTTAGTCTTTTAATTTTAAAAATTGTGTGATATACACCAGACTTGTGATTCATTTGTAGATACTGCAAAATGTTTTCTATATGCTTAGAATAATTGATTTTTTAATACTATCACTCTTACTAATATATTTATCATAGAAAGCTATAATTATGAGGGTATTGATTTACAGGCCCAATATACCAGTACAAAATTTCTTGATTATTATTTATACTTCTCCTCTCACAGTAAATTATTCCTTTGATTAATCATTTGTGCCAAGTTCTATTTATTAAGTTTATGGTACTTTTTTAGTAGTTAAAAGATTTTCCAACAATATTTCCTCTATAGAAAGCTCTACTTATGACAAAAAGGAAATTACAAGATTTTACTTTTAATTATTTATTTAATCAAGTAATTAGGTATATAAATGTGAATATTAAACATTCATTAACAATTTAGTCATTAAATATTCATGACTTTCCAAAAATAAAATTGTTCTTCTTGCAAATAGTATTTAAACAAAAAAAAAAAAAAAACCTGGTTTAAACCATTTGGGGGGGGGGGGGGTAAAAAAAGCCAATTTTTTACTAATCCTGTCTTGCTTGACTCATTGGATTTTGTCTTATTTCAGGCTGAAAATATGCCTCTTTCTCAGTCATTGATTAGTGCCCTCTGTGTAAGTATACTTCATGTAGTAGAGTAGATTTTTACTTTAATAATTAATTCATGCTTTAAAACTCGAGTTTTAGAGTGTGAAATATGTAAATAGATGTATAAATAAATTTTAACACAAATTGAAATTCTTGTTAAAATTTTGAACATTTCAATCACTCTTAAAATTATGTGAGATATAAATTAATTTTCATTCATATAACTTCTAAACAGCCCCAGGCATATGCTCTAGAACTGCCCTAGAATGGATAGTGAGCAGTTCTGTTGTTAGGGCAGAACCCTATTCCCGGTAATATATGGTTTGTTTTTGTAAAAATACTACAAACATACAGGGTGTATGATAAGTTCTTGCATATTTTAAAAAATCATCGAAAAGCAACAAGTTTTTCGTATGAATATGCGGTTTGCATCATAATACTTCACAAGTTCAAGAATTATTAATGACATCGTAAAAAGGAAAGAAAAATTAATTTACATTGATAGCTGTATTGCCACAGTAAGAAAAAGAAACGTAATGTGAGGTGTTTAATAATTTACTTAAAAAAACAGCAATACTTTTCATTACCAGAATTCAATGTGTGCACCATATGTTGCTGAAACCAGATCTAAACGGCACTTAAGATCATCACATGTCCACAAACGGTGCACACATTGAATTTTGGTTTAAAAAAATATTGCTCTTTTTTTGATAAAATGATTAAACATCTCCATTGTGTTAAATTTTCTTACTGTGATGATACAGCCCTGTCAATGTTAAATGTACTTATAATTATGTACTTTATGTATATATTTACAATGTCATAAAAAATTCTTGAACCTTATTCATACAACAGTTTATTGTTTTTCATGAATTTTTAAACTGTGTCAAAGCTTTTTCGGTCGCCCTGCGAATATGTTGGTTTTACGCAAACCAAAAAAAAAAAGCGAAAAGATTGGATTTTAAAAATCTAATTTTCAATTTTCGACTAATTTATATGATAAGTTATATAGGGGCTAAACATAGGGTACAGATGTGATATACCCCCCATTTGGCGACATTCGATTTTTTTGCACAAAATTAAAATATTTTTCTCGCCAATGAGGCGATAATTTTTTATGCATGGCATCCCTGGCCAACCTAACCTGTGTTTAGCAGCCCGAAGGCAATCTTACAGATCTGTTCAAACTTGTTTACTTGGGTTGTTTGGGTTTCACGCAGGAGAGATACGTGGTGTTGTTTCGTGTAATATACCATACAGGAATGCTTATTTTGTGGTTAGTTTAAATTCAGTAGTTGTGTTTTGAAGTAAAAACATTAGAAAATGCCAGTTTCTTCAAACTTGAAGGTTAATTAAAAGTTAACTCTAACGTGGTGTGTATCTGTAAAGTGCCATTGTCATATGATGTATTGTTTTAGACTGAGTGTGAATATTTATACCATATAAAAAGGTAAGTTCTTTATTTTAGAATTCAAAAAAAAAACCTCTCACTTCCAAAATTCTTTGTTTTTACAAATCCTTGAGGGGTTCTTGTAGTTTTTAACTTTATTTTTACTGTATGTAAATTAATTTTACAGAAATAGTACAGTTATTTTGTTCTAAAAGTTAATTCTTATCGATGCCACGAATTATTTAGACATTCTATTAACGTGCCTCCTTTAGGTACTGAATTTTATGTTAACAATTGAAAGTTCTTTCGGTTGTACTCTTAAAAATGCTGAATTTTATTAATAAATCTGCACAATAATGGTGCATATTTCACACTTAAAACTGTGTCATTATTGTACACTGAACGGAAGGAGCCACCCTTGGGTGTCTCCATGAAAATATACATAACTGTGACCATACTCCGACTGTAATGTATATTAACAGTCGGAGGGGATGACGGATCGAGCGGAGCGAGGGGTCCTGGCGAGCCAGAGGTCTCATAGTACTTTCGTAATGAGACCGAGGGCTCGTATCCCGGAGAAATGATGAAAAAAAAATTAATGCATTAATTTTGACTTGTAATTAATACAATAATTTATTTCATTGTATTTTAATATGTTTACGAAAAACCCGGGCCCTGTACATTTTTGAAGCATATATTCGTGATGTTTTTTGTTGTGCTTTTATGTTGTTTTTTATATATATTGTGTTTCTGAAGTGCTTTGATCATGTTTTTTTATCTGATTTTTTCCTGTTGGCGCTAAAAAAGCATCGCTAAGAACGATGTATGACATATGTCGCCATACATCGTTTTCTTGGCGACGCTTTCTTGGCGCCAACAGGAAAAAGTCGCCAAAGGTGGGGTATATCACATCAGTTCCAAACATAGTTTGACCTTAAGTATAAAAAGTTATTTGTATTTCATTGTCTATATGTGGGCAAACTTTTTTTTTTTGTGTGTGGGTGACCTAATTGAAAAGCAGTGCAAGGAATTGACAAAATTAGTTATACAGGTGAAAACATACAAACCAATGACCCCAAGAAGACAACCTAGTGGAGGATTTACTTCACACTGGACTCCATTAGGAACTGGTGCTACTCAAGTAATTGTTACCAATCACTCAAAGAGGAAATGCACCTGATCAATCAAAATTCAGAGTATTTGCATGAAGTATATAGGAGATAGTTTTCTGAATCACAGCATATAAGTTTATTATTAGCAGGGATATGTTTGTGCTTTTGATAACCTAGTAGTTAGTGCTTTGAGTTTGGAATCGTAAGTTTTCTAGTTCAAAACCTGTCAAAATACTCCCTGTGTACATGCAGAATATGTACTCATTAAATCCATGGGTATGATAGCTCTAGGGTTTGGCGTTGGCAATTAGTTGCCTTGGGTGCAGGGTCTTCCTCTTCTGTTCAGTATTATGCCTAAATTATGTAGTCGGTTATAGATTGGTGCTACCATCTATTGGTGGAGGTTGGAGTAGAAATCCTGTCTTCTGTGTTTCAAGTCATCAGCATTATATTCATCCTGGATGCTCATAAGAAGGAAGGGTAGAATATGTAGGAAGTACAATTCCAAGACTCCTTAGCAATTGTCCATTAAACCTTCCAAGATCTACATGTTTGGAGCCATTGCTCTGAATAGATCTACGTTATTTTCAAACATATATTTGTTTTAAGTAAAATGTTGCCATTCACAGTATCTATGTTTGTTAAACTCGTGTAATAATTGTTGCTTAATGTATTTGGTGCATTACTGAACATGGATGCAGGGCCGTAGACAGGTGGGGACCTTCGGGACAAATCCCCCCCCACCCGAAATTCTAGGGCACAAACTTTTTAGCCCTTCCCCTTTTTTTAGTTTTTCTTTCTCCTCTCAAAAAAAAAAAAAAAAAAGGAAGAAAGAAAGAAAAGAAGCAACCATTCTTTCTTTCAGTCAGACCCCTTCTCTCACCCCCCCCCCCCCACACACACAAAAAATGCGCTGTGGACAGAGGTCATTGTTGGAAATGGGGAATGTCGTAGACTGGTTCATCTTCCATTTTCTCTTTCAGAAGTAGAGGGGGATCGGGGTTCCCTCTGTCCTCTGATGGACCATCAAGTTTCGTGGTGGGTTGAATGTTTTATTGATTTCACCCCCTAAACACCCCCTAAAAATAGCTTTTTAACATCTGGTATCATCGCTTTGTGCGTTTGGTAAATGCTGACTCTTTACTCATTGTCAATATAGCTTTTCAAGCTATATTTCATTTTTTAGGATAAGGCATATATAGTTGACTACTGATAAATTTCACGCTCATACATATTTAAAAGCATTTAATCAGTTATGTAGTTGATCTGTTGATATATATTTGGGGGGTATTCCAAGTATATTTTTGGTGCAAGAATTATCAATACATTCATTTAAAACAAGCATTTTAAATGCAACTATAATTTACGACTGAAAACTGCTACGAGAAATGCGACGAAAGAAGAGCGATTGACGGGGCTCACTTTATTAAGTGTATTTTGGGATATTCCCGTTTGTCCCGAAAAAGTAGTAGAAAAGTTTTCTAAAAGTTCTCGTCGCATGGTTTTATAATAAGTTAATAAAAAAAGTTATTTTAAACTAATTTTTTTATTACTTTTAGTTTGGATTTCGCAAATCCCAAATAAACGCAACTTTGAACCCTATCCCCCCTCCCCTGGACTACTTGTCTGGAGCCACACTTGCCTCTGACCATGTCCCCCCCCCCCCTCCCGATAAAAATTCCTGGCTACGGCCTTGCATGGATGTTTTTCTGTGCTTTGCATGTGAACATGGTACAATTAGTTAAAGTATTCTTATAAAGGTTTTTAATTGATTAATTAATTTCTTTTTTAACATTCTTCTAGGATCTTCTTTTTTGCCCGGATTTCACAGTTTCATCTGGGAAAAAAGCTGGACCAGTAGGTTATATTAAATTCATATTTGTTCGAAATGAAGATTTCTGTTTTTCAATATCTTCGTATAACATATCGTTAGTTATAAATTCAAAGTTGATGATTTTTTGCTAGCATACTGTAAGAAATATCTTAAAATATTGAATGGTATTGTTTTTTAAAATAATTTTTTTTATTATAACTCATTTGAAGGCTTTAAGTTTTTCTTTTACGCTAAATAAAAATAAAATAAAATGTTTTTTGAGCATAAAAATATTACACAGCATTACCATTAACATCATTAGAAGCTATTACTGTCAAATCACTTTTTTTTTCAGACTTCTCTAGCTATTTGCAAATACTTAGAACTATTGTTTGATTTCTAACTAGCTCTAGAAATTTGCCTTTAATTGTAAAATCATCTTATTTGTGAATTCAAGTCCTATTTTCCATGGTACTAGTATTTTGAATGTATCTTTATCCATAGACTCCTTTTCAAATATAGGCCCCCAAAACATAGTCCTAGGCTAAATTTGTTTGCTTTAAGGAAGATGAGCTATGACCCTCTGGATCCCTGCTTGCTGCAGCCGGGGGTGTAGGCATCACTTGTCAGTTACACCACTTGCATTACAAGATGCCTTTTTTGTACAAGCAAGAAGGTCCATTAAAAGATCAATTCGAGGTCATTTATGTATGAACATAGGTTCTAATAATGTTTTTCCTCTGAAAATTAAAAAAATAGAACTGACTTCAAACCCGTATCAAAGAAAAGAATCAAACTACCATTCGTACTCTGTTGCAAAAAAAATTTATGCACCCAGATAGAAACGAACTACAATCACGAAACTTAACATGCAAGTTGTTTGTGAGAACATAAGCACTTGATTACAAATTCAAAATTACAGATCACTTTATTAAGAAGTAATAGCATGAAATAGGTTGCAAATTAATCAGTAGTATTGCCACCTCTACCATAATAACCAAAACATGCCATAGTATAGAATCCAGTTAGTTATTTATGGCACCTGCAAAAGGTCATGCCATAATTTTTGCCCCTGGACAAATGATTCAACAGTCTTGCGGAATGACTGCAGTTGCCCTCCAAACCATAAAAATTGCATTAAAAAATTGTCATCAAAATATAAACCACATTAATTCTTTCATTAAAATGCTAATATTTATTCAAAATGTAACATTTAGAGAGCAAAAACGAGAGTATATGCAACGGTTCTGGAGTTCTGACTATGTAACTTATGTGGCTAATACAAACAACTGTGTGGTGAGCTTTTCAACTTGGCTTAACCAGTCTTAAATGTAGAACTTTGCATTTTTTCTTAAAGATCAGCTGTTTACAATATCATAACAATCTCTATGTTAGGGATTTATAGAGGGAAAGTTTGAGTGCGATCTTTCAACTGTGCCCTGTAACGACAAAGGCTGTCGCCGTTCTTCATGGGAATCTGAAAAAACAGTTGAGATTTCATGATGCTTTATAGACATTATATAAACATGATTCCATTGGAAGTAAAGCCACCAGTAGTTGACATTGCACTAGCTGTTGACATTTGTGAGAAAAAAAACATGAATGAACAATGAAAACACAGGTGCCAAGAGATTGATAAACAGTGCTGTAGTTGGAAAAAAAAAGTTGTGGACCTTGGGGTTTGGGAAGATTTACCTAGAAAAAAAAAGTGGTTTGAGGTCAATTTACATTACATTAGCTTTATTTTTTGCAATAAGAAACCAAAATTTTGGAGGGCTTCCCCTTCGCCCGCATCCCCCCAAACATAGCACTGCTGAAAAGTAATATTTTGTCTTTTCATTGTGATTATAAATATTTTGTAAAATATTTTTTTACAGGATAATCCAGAGGATTTACAATCCATTGATAGTTGTGAATATATATGGGAAGCAGGAGTTGGTTTTGCTCATACTCCTACCCATGTTCCTCAGCATGATTACAACAGAACTGAAATCCTAAAACTGCTTTTAGCATGTTTTAGTCAAACTATGTACATGCCTGCTTCAGGTAAAGTGATATTGTTGTCAATTGGTTTTATGTTTTCAACAGAATTAGCACTAGCTATGTAAAATTAAACTTTTATTTAAACAAAGTAATAAACATAGATGGTTCTTCTGAAATTGCTTTGTTTTTGCAATTAAATGACTACTTAAAATGTATAAAATAGTTTTTAACCCTTAAAATAAATATGTATAAAAAAAGACTGAGTGTGCCATACGTTTTATTTAGTGTACATTTATTGTATTTAAAAACCAATAGTTTTAGTATAATAGCTCATTATTTAATTTAAGGGCTATTAAAACTTATTTTTTTCTGAAAATCAATGAAGCTGCTTTAGATGAAAAAATATCTATAATTTGTGTAGAAAAGTTTGTCGTCTTTTGTATAAAATTTAAAATTGAACTCACAAGATTATCAAAATTTGTTCTCAAGTGAAATTTGACAAATGTCATGTTTTAAACAGTTTAGGGGTTTAAACTTCAAATAAGAAAATAGCAACATAAAGTCATTGGCTACGTCTTTTTAAGATTGGTTTTGAATTTTTTTTTTAAATTATTTATTTAAATTTTTACAGTTTAAATTCCAGTAGAGACAATGAATTTTAAAGGATAGTAAAACTTTTTTGCAGACCGATCATTTCAAATTTTCCTAGTGGTAAAAAAGTGCATATTTGATTAAAATTTTGTTGGAAAACAACAAAAACCCCACCCACTTACATGTAAAAAATATTAATTTTGCCCCTTCCCCCTATGAAGAGCCTTTTTTTTTGTAGATGAAATCAATGAGACTCTGATCATTTTTAATTGTGATAAAAAAGTTTTATTTCTTATAATAGCTTGGAATTTTTATTTTTCAACTAATGAGCATCACATGTTGGATTTTTCATTTTGAAATTAATGAGCTGTTGGAGGGAACATGATTCAAATGTTTGAATTCATTACATGGGGAAATGTTGATGGGCTACTATTTATGAACAAAAAGCTGACCCAGGGGTCATTGTTTCAAGTTTTACAAATCTCAGGCTAATATTAACTTTTAGAAAAATTACTACTTCTAAAGCATTGCAGGTATTTAGGATTGTTTATTGTGAGCGATGTTACTTACAACAGGTTGATAAGTCAAAAAAAAAAATTTTGATCTTTTATAGAGGACCGACCGACTAGGACCAGCCTATCTTGGCCAGATCCTGTTACTGGTGGTTTCTTTCTTACTTGCAATTGCATTGCGAATATTGGAGTTTGGCTTTTTAACAATGGATGAAATATATGCACAGAAAGACAAAACTTCATTTAGTTTATCAATTAAATTACTCTTTTGTGCCATTGCATTTTCTACTGTATGCATTGATAGTTCACTCACAAGCCACTGTTGAACAACATCCACTCTACAACAGTTTTTTCCCTTATGGTCCCAGGCAATTGTATCATAGAAATAACACTAACCAAACTCTCTGAAAATCAACACCTCCAAACAATAGTAAGTGGTCACTGCAGTAGTCCTGCTAATTACTGAATGGTCACATTTATATAAAACCAGAAATTGATTTAAAATCTAAACAAATTTCTACAAAATTGAATGGTTGCTATCTTTATATATTAATAGTCAAGCCGTTTTCTTTCAGTACCAATTTCTCCTCTGTTTGTGAACCGATTTCCTTCATTCTTTTTTTGCTCGATAGCTATTGCCGAGTTTTAGTGTTATCAATCAAAATTTTTGAAATCGAACGCTAATTAAAGGAGATATTAATAAAAAACGCATTTTCGTCCTAAATTGCTCTTTCTACGCAAACGGATGGTCCAATTTTTTCGAATTTGATATGGTTAGAAAGGTTTTTAAATAATACTTCTAACAAAGAAACTGTCAGGGCGCCCAAGGTCCAATAACCTAAATACACTAGAAAAAAGTTATAAGTGTTTTTTTAATTAGCGAAACTCAAAAATTTTAATTTTATCTCTTTTCCATTGTTGAAATTCATTGTTGAAAGCGTGAAACATTAGGTTTTATTTGGTTTTTTAAACAGCTCTTTCTACATGAAAAATGCATTTTAGCGCTTCAAGCTTGGTATGGTTAGAAAGCTCGGGCAAAATACTATAAAACACGTTCTACTCGGTTTACCGTTCGAAAATGCCAATCCGCTAAAATGGCTAGAAAACGTGCTAGAAGCAATTAAAAGTTAGTGAAAATTCATTTTTATTTGCTTTTTCACGCGACATAGTTAGTCTGAAGAAATTGCTGGATAATATTGTGGTGTTGCCAATTCTCGCTTAAGCATAAAGAAATGAAATACTTGCATTTGTTTTTATTATTGAGGCTTTTTGGGTAACTATGGGCATTTAAAATATTTTCATTTTGATTATGTTTTCGCGATTTTAATATTTAAATAAATCATTTTACGGAGTGAAAGACGGCTTTCAGTTCCAGCTCCCAATAATACCTGCATTTGCTATCACCACAAACAGATCTCAAGGTGAAACTTTTGATAAAATTTGCGTATTATTACGACGTCCAGTGCTTTCGCGTGGACAATGGGGTTGTTTCCTTCAGTCAAAAGTAGTACTTTTTGTCATTTTTGTCACTGAAATTGATAGAATAAGCAAAAAAATAATTAATTAATTAATAAATAATAAGGACCCAGAAAATACTTTCATTTTCCCAACAGTTATTTTTTAATTAGTTTTTTAAAATGTCCGATTGTTCAAACAAGGCGTGGTCTTAATGACGTCACAAATGATGCTCTTTGGCGCATCTTTCTATCGCCTTTCCACGTTATGATAATCAAGAAGCGAATTAAAATTTTGCTCTACGCTTGCTATTAAACATACGTTGCCAATACACGTGAGTAAAGATGCAAATTAAATATTTCGCTCTGTGAATGGCAACACTGAATGGCATTTCATCATTTTTGATGTCATCGGCAGAAACGTAAATAATGAAAGCATAACGATTTAAGTTATTTTTTAAAAATATTAAACTTAAACAAATTATTTCAAAAATGGTTAGATCCTATGTTTTTAATCATGCTCTTTCAGAAAAAAAATAGTTTTAAAATTTTGGAAACGACTCCATTGTGAAATTGGTGAACTTTATCCATTTTGGCTCCAATGTCAGGGGAGAAATATTTTTCCTTTGCATTCTTAATAAAGGAGTACAGAAATGTCTATTTGCAAGGAACTGATAATGAATCAAGTCCCTCTTTAAGGTGGGATTCATTAAATTGTAACCGTTCGTGACAAGGGGGAGGAAATAAATGACAAGAGGAACATACAGTGGGGAGAAAGGGACATCAAGCTTTTTTTTGATAAGAACGTTTAATAAAAAAGTGTGATATGTGGCTAAAGGAATAGGTGTTATGGTGAAGTGTGAAACTTTGCAACAAAGGGGAGAGAGATCAAAAATTTTGAAAAGTGCATTTGTCAGTTTTCCTCTAAACCGTACACAAATCACAAACACGATTTTTTAAAAAATTACACTATTATTGCGACGTCCAGTATTTTTGAATTGACAATTTTTAATGTAGCAAGTAGGATTCGTTCATTTGACTGTTTGGAATTTAATAATTCTAATGGCAAAGGTCAAGCAACTTACTCAATAATATTAAACTTATTAAAAGAAGCATTGTTCATGCAGAAGTTTTACGTATAATCTGAGTTTTGCAGGATCATTTCATGTGGGAAGATTTCGACAATTGTTAAATTGGCGAGCGCTCTTCATCTATTGGCGTCAAATTTTTGGCACCAATTGCAGCTCGAGAAATGTTTTTACTTTTCATATGAAAACAAAGAGTAAGAAAATATATATTTGCATACGGTTGCCACAAAATAGGGGCTGTCCACGAATGAAGTCCCGGTTTAAGGTGGGGTTCACCACGAAATAGTAACAGTTAGTGACAAAGGAGAGGAAAGACATGACAAGAGGGGTGAACGTGACAACAAGCCTTTTTTTTTAAATAGGAACGTTTAAGAAAAACAGTGTGACATGTGACAAAGGTAAAAGGGGGTATAGTGAAGTGCAAAACATTGTGACAAAGGGGGGGGGGAGAGGGTCGAAAATATTGAAAAGTGGGACATCAGTTATGCACCGCCCTTAACCATAAACAAATCACAAAGTCGACCTTTTTTTAAAAATTGTGCTATTATTACGACGCCCAGTGTTTTTGAATGGACAGTTATATGTTGACAGGAGTAGAGTTCGTTCATTTTATACTTGGAAATTTATATTTCTAATGACGAAGAAGCAACTTACTCAATAATAGTAGACATTTTATAAGTAACATTGTTCACACAGAAGTTTTACGTATAAATTGAGTTTTGATGCTTCATTTCATACGGGAAAATTTCGAAAAGTAGATAATTGGTGCTTTTATCTATTGGCGTCGATTTTTTTGTTTCTAATGCCAGCGCGAAAAATGTTTTTCCTTTGCATACGTAAACAAAGAGTAGGGAAATATTTATTTGCATAGGGTTAGCAAAAGGCAACATGGTATCCAAAATAAAATTAATTAAAACAGCAATTTGACAACCACACCAATTTCTCAATGGAGTTGTTTCCTTCAATCAGAAGTACTACTTTTAACCACTGAAATAGATAGAATAAGAAAAAAAAACTGTTGGGCCAGAAAAAACTTTTATTTTCTCATCAATTGTTTTTTTAAAACATTTTTTAAATGTCCGATTTTGGAAATGAGTGGTCTTTATGACGTAATAAGTGATGTACTTTGGCGCGCGACTCCCTGGTAGCACTAAATATTTGCGGTTTGCTCTCAACCACATTTTCGGCTTATGATAATTTGCGGTAATGGCATCAATGAGTAGCATTTTACCGCTTTTGATGCCAAAAAATAAATTTCAATCTGCGCACCCATCAAAATAGTTGTTAAAAAATATTAATTTTTTTCAGATTATTTAAAAAAGGTTGAAACCTTTGTTTTTAAGCATATTCGCTCAGTGAAAATACTTCGAAAATTTCGGAAACTACACCATTAACGAAATATCCCCTTTCATCCATTTATTTTGAGATTAACATATAAAAAGCAAAATTGGAATAAATTATTACTGTGGTATTGTGTGTCCGTATAAAAATGTATCCGTAAATCCGTATGTTTTCAGATATGCAGTAAACATGAGCAAGAGTAGAAATAAAAATGTGCGAAATAGTAAAATTCATACAAGTTTTCTCATATTCATTATTGAATATGGTCGAATTTCGACCACTGGGCGAACACTAGTTTAAATAAATGTTTATGATTAGTATGTTTTTCTCCCCCCAGAAATTGTTCAGTTTTTTTAAATAATAACACAAACTTCACTATTTTACTTCAGAGTAAGTAGTTCTCAAATGGTAAATAACCTGTAATGATTGATTAGATTAGTGGCTCTTGTTCAGATGCTTCACTATGCATACTTTTAAATTTCTCTGCTGTGCATAAAACTTATTAGCTTAATTTTGCCATCATTTTCTTTGATCGTAATTATAGCTTTTTGTTTTCAAAACATATTTTTAATTATTTTCTCTCTCATTTCAGAAGTTAACTTGAACCCCAACAAATGGATTCAATACTTTACCTCTGCAGACAATAGGTAAAAATCAGTTTGCATTTTCTTTAACTAATTAGTTAGTTTTATTTTTTTTACAGCTACTACTCTCAAAAAGTAAATTCAGTGAAACATATAGTGTTTATAAGCCAACCACAAAAACTTCTGTCCTGTTCCATTGTTAGGAGGAAAGTTCTTTCTTTTGAATCTTTTCCCTCTGTAATGTAAGAGCAACTTGTCAGTGTTAAAATCATAACTCGCATTACTTGCTACTTCTCTTGTAAATTAGAGAACATCCTGGATATTCCAAAAGAGGCTGTCTTTCTTACATTAAAAAAAAAAAAAAGACAGTTGTCCACTTTCTTATTTTAATGAATGACAAACTGGTTAATAAGCTTTCGTCCTAATTTACTGTTGACTTAGAGACCTTAATTCTTATGTGCTATCTTGTTTCACTGTGGAAGTGTTTACATGCAGACGAACTGTTCTTTTTTATAAGAGTTATGCTTTCTAGATCTTTAAATGATCAGTTCAACTCGCCTGCTTTTCATCTACCATGTTTAGGACTGCAGCAATCAATGGTATAGTAAACTCCCGATTATCGGTGAGTCAATCATCAATTAGGAACATGTATTTTCTAAGTAAAAAGCAATTACAAATGGTTGATTTTTTGTCAAAAAATTGTAAATTTGAACTCACTTGTTTTTGTTTTACTTATTTTGTTTTTATGCTTTCTTCATCATAGATACTTGTTCTTTATTGGATGTTAAGTTCTGTTGTGCAAATATGCAAAATATTTTTGCTGTACTGCATATATTTCCACTGTTCAAAGAAAGTATTATGCATCAATACAGCCAAGTTTTTGAGGAAGGGCAATTTTTACCTTATTTATCCCCCTTATTAGCCTTTTTATGGTTTATCTGCGATTTTGTATTATTCACGGCACTTGTGCCACCCAATTCTGCGGATACTCGGGAGTTAACTGTATTAATATTATTTCTCTAAAAACTTACAACATTTGTAATGTAATGACACATCTTCAACTTTGCTCCTTTTCAGGCTGCACTCCTATAAAAGTAAATAAATAAAAAATAAATAGACGTATGCAAAAGAGCTGAACATCCAGTTTAAAAATCTGAAAACAATAAATTGAAATTTTGGACTATTTTCTGTTGGCCCTCTTAGAAAAGATAATGAAATTTGGACTTTTTTTTTGTCTGAAATATATTTTCCAGAACACATCGTTCCCTTGGTTGTTTTTGTTTCAAGTTTTTGTTCAGTTTTGAATGCGTCAAAATACTTAACAAATTAATCTTTTTACAACTCATGGTATAACACGTGGATTTGCTTCAACCAAATGTTTTCCCCAAAAAACTTCTGGAATAAAACATGGTCAAGAAAGTTTTTTTTTTCCTTTTATGATTTGATGCTTCTAAGAATAAATTTGAACAGTTCAAAAAAAAAAAAAAAAAAAACCTCTATTGGCTACTTTACTGATGCCTAATAAGCCTTTAGCCTAATAAGCCTTTTTTTCTCTAAAAAACCAACTTTTCTAAAAATGGCATTTTAGCATGAAAAACACATTTTTTAGTGCCAGCATTCTGAGTATATTTTTATTCTAAGCAATAGAAAAATATGAGTAAAAAAATCTCAATTTTCTTATCATTGAATCTACAAATAAAAATTGATGCATTGATTGTATATATGGATTTTATCTAAATAAAAAATTTCAATCATTTTGTGTATCATAGCAGAATCTAGCTGCAAATATTTTTATTTATGATACAAATAATTATTAAAGAGGTAACGTATTTTTCATTATAATTCTGAGAACCTTTTTTCTGACCAAGAGATGAAACTGATTTTCTATCAATTAACTACTTTTGTGATTTAAAAAAAAATAATAATAATAATTTTTGCTAAAACTCACTAAATATTCTCTAAAAGTCTTAGCAATATGTGAATCAACGTTTTGGAAAGATAGAACCCTTATGGAGTTACAATTATCACTTATCTGGCTATAATGTGATGAGAAGGTAAAGGGCAGTAGCAGCAGAAATGAATCTTTGAGATATTTGAAGAAACATGTTTTGGATTTCATACTAACAATATTAAAATGTTGGAATTTGACTTTTTTCTTTTTCATGCTTTTATTTTCGGCCAAAACCAAACTAGCAAGCTTGTACAATAAAACTAAAGTACAATAGATGGTAAAAATGCAAAAAAAAAAAAAAAAAAAAACTGTGACCCCCCACTTCCCCAATTAACTCTAATTTGAATTCTGAAACTTTGAATTCAAATTATGTTTTTCGCAATCACAAGTTGCGACAAGACCCTACTCATTGGAGCTATTGTTTCTAGAAATGGCTCCCCTCCCCCTAAGCATATCCCTCTTCCTGGTTGGTTACGTGTGTAAAGTTGAGTGTGTGTGTAGGCTTAAGTGTATGCACGTAGGTGTGTGTATATGGGTGTAAATGCGCGTGTGTGTATGGGTGTAAAGGCGCGCGCGTGTGTGAGTGTGAATATGTATCAGCCTGCGTGTGTAGGATATGGTGCTACCGTCCAGCAGAAGTGGATTCTGGGGGACAGTGCTCAGGACCAAAGGAGCCGCGCCGGTGGGCGGTGTTGCTGCAGAGGTCCCTGGTCCAAGCTGAAAAAGGAACCACAACATCAAGGGAGGTCAAATGAGAACAATAAGCAATCGTGATTGCTCGAAAAAAAAAAAAAGATTTTGCAAATACTGCCCTATATCTTCCCCCAGCAGTATACTTTTTGAATCTGTTTCCAAATGCATTTATATCTTTTTACCAGTTAATTTTGTTATACAGTTGAACCTGTCTATCTCGAAAACCTGTCTATCTAGAAAATTTTTCATTTCCTTGCGTTTTCAGCCCAAAATTCAATGTATTTTCCATGTTTATCTCGAAAAAAATCCCGAATACCTCTATTTCGAATTCCAGCAATGCTGACATTTTCGGGAGAAATGCACCCAGGTATTATTTTTTCCAGGAAGACTAACGAAAAGACAGTCATCTCGAGCGTTTTCTCGGAAGCAGAGCAGAAAGCAAAGAAATGGACAATGAGGAGAGGGCTCTGCGCTAGACAGATTTGACATGTGGGGTGACTTTTTCAAGTTTGTGGTTTAAGGTCATTCAAATTAAAATCCGTTTCACTATGTAGTTTAGGCACTGTTCCGTGAGTGATCTCTTGCTTGAAGTTGTGATTGCGTAGAAAACCAAGATGATAGGTGTGAAAAGAAAGCTAAAGATTTTTTCAAATGATGAAAAAGTGAAAATTCTAGAAATTTTGGACGGCAAGCCATTAGTAAAGAAAAATGAAAGTTAAGTATGTATAGGCCAAGATGGGTTTTCAGCCATTGCCAACCTCTAAAGAATAGTTGAATCAAAAAATCAGGTACCGAAAAATAATAAAAAACATAGTTTGCTCGCAAAAGGTATGCTTCAAATTTCATTAGTGTCAAAATGATTCCTTAAACTTGCAATAAAGTGCTTAGTATAAAATAGTAGAATAAATACCTTCTACCTAAGAAAACTAATACAAAAGAATTTTAATCTTGCTCATGTATAGTCTTTGGTATAAAATTCAAATTTTCATCATCAGATTCCAAATTTCAATAAGTTTCTCAAAACCTCCATATCTCGAAACCTCTTTATCTCGAAATTGTTTTTCTTCCCGTGAAATTGGAGATAGACAGGTTCGACTGTACATTCTGAAATAAGCTCTCTCATTTTCTGACTTAATAATTTGTCTAATTTTTAAAACTTAGCAAAGAAATATTTTTCAGGCATGCATTACCACTATTCACATCTCTATTGAATGTTGTTTGTGCTTATGATCCTGTGGGATATGGTGTTCCTTTCAACCACTTACTTTTTACTGATTCACGAGAACCTTTAGTAGAAGTTGCCTTGCAGTTGCTGGTTGTGTCTCTTGACCATGACTTTAGAGAAGCCTCTGATGAGAATACTGACGTAAGCTGCTCTTTTGTTAGCTTTTTTCCTACTTTGTATGTAAGTACAGATCAGTGGTGCAGTCCACGGAGATGCTGGAGTCTCCTACTTTTTTACTCCATCTTAAACATTTCCACAATTTTGAAAATTTTAATACTATCATCCTTGTACTTCTTTATTTCTGTAACTTAAGCTTCTATCTTCTTTTAAAAAGCACACACAAAACTAGGAAAATACGATCATCTGTTTCATTTAGAACATTTATGAATGTGCAACTAACATTTTGAGAAAATCTCGTGCACTTTTATTTCAGTGGTGCCCCCCTCCCCCAAGAGCAACCTTGTTTTTTTTTTAGTTTTGTTGAGTTACCACTGTATAAAAAAAATTTCTGAATGTTTAAGGGATGCTCAATGTATATACTTAGGAAAGATTCTCTAGAAAAATAAAAATCTATTGACATATGTGACAGTGAGAAGCAAAGAGATGTAAGTGGCAAAATTAATATTTTGGAGATAACCAGTACACATGGTAGGTGAACCTCTCCTCTGTCTTGGGACAAGAGATAGTGCTAGTAGCCCTGGTAGTTGCTGCTATACAGCATGATTTAGAAAACAATTTCAATAAAAGCCTACCTAGGATGTTATCTTTAAACACGTTTTACTCAAAACTTGATTATGTCCGCTTACATCCCGTTGCTTCTGTCTGCCTCATATGTTGCTGAGTGTTATTACAAGCTGATATAAAAAATGTCTCTGTTTATATCACCAGTTATTTATGACTCCATTAGTTATAATGAATTGCATTTATGCTGTGAGACTAGCTAAGAGTTATAAGAGCTTGATTTTGAGGATTTCAAGTAATAATTGCTGCATTATTTACAATTAATTTCTGAAAAAATTACATATGCATAAAAACTTTTTTTATGACACTTGTTTTATAACTTTTTAATTTGTTTTTTAGAAAGCTTTTCCAAGTAACCTCTTTATCAATTACCTTTCTCGTATACACAGAGAAGAAGATTTCAACTTTATTTTAAAGGGTTTCACAAGGCTTCTCAACAATCCTTTAATTCAGACGTACATTCCAAATTCAACAAAAAAGGTGCAGTTTCACCAAGAGCTGCTTATTTTCTTCTGGAAAATATGTGATTATAATAAAGTAAGTTGATATGCATATTATATGATGTAGGAAAATTAATTTTTTGCCTACTGAAATTTGAGATCATTCCTTTCATTTTCTTTTTACAAGAGTTCAATCAGCAATTTTTCATTTCTTTGATCTTTTTTATCAATATTAAAGTGTTTGAGGGACTCTGATAAATATTTAAGAAAAAAAAAAGAAAAGCCCCTTTTTTCTTTCAAAGTTTAAAAAGAGATCACCTGAAAAATGAGAATGACAAGCTAACAAAACTTTTCAAGATAAATAAATAATAAATCAAGCAATAGCAATTTTGTTACTGAAATAATGTTTACTGTATTTTTATTGTTTCATTTGAATTAGTTTAAGTTTTGTGATGATTCAAGAAGCATAAAACACAATGATTTGAAACAGAATTTGTCTTCGAGTTGGACATTAGAGTAAATGTTTGTTATGACAAATCCATCTAAGCAAAATTCTAACCGAAACAAAATTGGTTATTGAAACATAAATTATAACATAAAAACATTCTACGGAAAACAGTAATTTTGTTCCGCACGTGACGCTCCATACATTTCATTAGAAGTAATAATTGAAAAAGGTAATGATAAAAATTTTATTGCTTAGCAGCAAACAAACAAATGTATGATTCCTTAAGCAATAGATGTTGTCATTACTTTTTTAAATAATTACTTTTTAATGAAATATATGAACCATGCAGGACAAAGTGACTACTTTTTTTTGTGGAATGGCCCAATACATAATTTTTTTCAATGGTTTAAATGAGATATGTTTCTTTTACAGTTGAACTTTGGCTCTCAAATTCTACAATTTATTTTAACATTAATACATTAATAGAGCAAAAATATTAATTAATTCATAAGCAAGTTACAAGAGGTTGACTTTGGATCTTCCGCATGTGACACATTCAAATAAATTAAATTTTAAATAACAAAACTATTTAATAAAAATATAACTGTGTCAGGAGTATCTTTGTATCAAATGAGGCAGTGAGAAGCAAAGGGATGTAAGTGGCAAAATTAAAAATTTGGAGATAACCAGTATACATAGTAGGTGAACCTCTCCTCTGTCTTGGGGCAAGAGATGATACTAGTAACCTTGAAAGTTGCTGCTACACAGCATGATTTAGAAAAAAAATTCAATGAAAGCTTACCTAGGACATTATCTTTAAATGTGTTTTACTCAAAACTTGAAAATGTTCACTTACATCCCTTTGCTTCTCCCTGCCTCAAATGTAAAGAATGAAAAATGTGTTTACCCCTGTTTAAATTAAAATATTAAGAGATATGGGAAAATGTTGCTGAAATTTAAGCGTCGTTTTGTCCCCCACGTGACAGTGGAAAAACCCAAATGGGCAAGATATTCTGTAATATTTTGTTACAGTTATAGTGCGTCTCTGCTAAGTTCAGTTACAACTTTCAGTGTTTACCTCTGTATCGGAAAATAGGGAAAGGTAATTGGCGCCGAGTTGAGTTGGATTACTTTCGTAATAGTTTTGCAAAAAGTAATTTGACTGAAATGCGCACCCATTATCATGCGTATATGATGCGTATATCATGCGTATATGATAATGGGTGCGCATTATCATACGCACCCATTATCTTTTCACTGAACTCCAATAAAAACAGGTAAACACATTCAATGTCCTAGCTGAACTAACCTGAGCTCCACTATAAAAGTGCTGCAATAATTTCGACAAAGTAATGTTCCTTTTCAATTAAATAAAAAGGAGCTGACAAAATAATAAATAATATTGAGGGTTTCTCTTTTTTTTTTTCAATTTTACTGTGTTACCATAACTTAGCAAGCGTCATGTGTGACTGAATTAGGGTTCTGAATAAACATCTAGTTAGAATAGAGGCTATTTTACAAGGACAGATACAAGAGGAGGGCGATGAGGGTGATCGCCCCTCCTTGAGCCAAGATTCAGGAACTCTTCCTCTGCATGTTTTTGATACTAAAGTTCTAAAAACCACATTTTTATTCTATCTTTAATAATGTTGCAAAAAAAGAGGGCTCTCCCTTGAAATTTTTTCAGAATTGTTGTCATAAAGATGAAATTATAACACAGCACTTAACCTGAACACTTTAGTGATAAAGATCCGAACTGTGTACAGGGAGTTTTTTGAAGTTCCAAAAACTATATTTTAGACTATCTTAGATGATACTAGATGGGGTTTGAGGGACTTCCCCTGGAAAGTCTTGTAAATTAAAGTCTAAAAAAAGCAATTATAGGACACCTTTGATGACGTTAAGGTAAGGAATGGAATTCAGGACACTCCTCCACAATTTTTTTAGAAATAGAAGTTCCAAAAAGAAACTTAATTTGAGACGATCTTTCATGATGTTAGAAGGCCAAGGTTTGGTAATTTATAAAAGAGTAAGCATCTGAAATCCATCCCCCCTCCTTGGATACTTTCGGGATCCGCCTTTGCTATTTGATGCACTATTTTGCTAGAAAGAAATTCATTGGTTAATGCTACACTTTTGAAAAACAAAGTAACACTTTATTAATATAGAGCACACTATGTCACAAGGAGACAAACTCACATATTGATATCCTTATTTCAGAACAAAAATAATCTGTCTTGTCTTCTGATAGTGCTGGATTTTTGTAATACATTCATAATAAAGTATGAGGGGGAAAATGCAGTTTCTTCTTATGTGCAAAAAAGTGGAAGAAAGGGTTCAAATACAGAAAACTTCTGCTAAATGCAGATCTGTTGGTGGGGGGGGGGGGAGGTCTATGCTATACAATAAGTCAATGTATAAAAAAATATTGTTTTCATAAATTTTTACAGTTTTAAGCAAAATGATACCTGTTCTTATGCATATTTTTATGCTACAAATTTTGTTTTAGAAATTTATGTTTTATGTGCTGAAAAGTAGTGAAGTTCTTGAAGTCTTAGTTCCTATTCTGTACCATCTAAATGATGCTAGGGCTGATCAATGTAAGTTTTCATTTTTGTTTAATTTTTTTTAATGAATAAATTAAGAGTTTGAATATTTTACGAAAAGTAACTATTGCAGAAGCTTCAAATGAAACTTTTGGATGTGTATTTTTATGCATTTATGTATGTTTCACATTCTATCCTACTACCTATCTTTAATAATTTATAGAGGTTAAGCTCAGTAGTATCCTCTTGGTGTGATTGTGGTTTATTTTATCAATAGCTTAGAGTTGTCAGAATCATTCAATCCCTATTTTCTCATCCATTTGTCTGTTGGAGCCATTGCTGTATGTGACCATAATCTTGTTTAATGTTATCAGTTTTCAAGTCAGGGATTGGTTTTCTGTTGAAATGATTCAAAACTTCTTCACCTGCTCAAGATTTTGCAAAAAAAATCATCAAAAACTGAAAAATGATAGGAAATCCATCAGATATGAATTCTCAAGAGGAGTTATAAGTGGAAATTAACCAAAATATCACTCTAGCTTCCACATTCACAAAATCCAAAGATTGTTAGATCGTTTTTGGAAACCAGATTCATGATGGAAATGACAATTCAAATGAAGAGTGCCTTCTCATATTGAACCACCTTCTACAAATGCTGAAAAGCGAAAGTGTTGAAACACGGAATGCAACACAGTTCCAATGACTTAAAAAAATCAACATTGGCAACAAACAGGGCCAGAAACATGGGCACATGGGGCACGGACACAGAGCACCAACAGCTGGGTGTCACTAAATCAGGAGTAAAATTTTACTTAAACTTGTTTTATGTCGCACTATAGCAGGAAGGTAAATACTAAATCTAGTTTTTAAAAAAATCCCCTTAAAAATTTAACCCCTTTTGAAAATTTCAAAACTACTCCAAACTTAGTCTATATTTTATATTATTAAAAGTTATGTCATAGATAATTTTGATATCTACAGCTTACAGGAACTAGCAAAAGTTTAACAACATCTTATAGTACAATGTTTAATTAATACAGTGCAGAACCTTTTATCCGGGAACCAAAAAACCGGGAAGCCAGAAAACCGGCAACTGTTTGCAGATTTTCCCGCCATTTTTAAAAAATACGCATTTTCGGCAATTTTTGAAAAACTAAGTTTTTTTTTTTTTTTTTTTTGAAATACCTAAAAGAATATGAACTGTTTCTTAAAAAATACCATATTATTCACACAAAATTTCCGAAATATTTTCTTGAATTAAGAAGTACACTCTTAAGTCAGAAGTTTTCGTGCTTTATTCTAACTGAAAACTAAAGAAATGAATATTGTCGAATTCTAATGCAATATTTTATTGAATGGCATTTAAAATTAAAGCCGTTTAGAGCATGCATCAGTGATGTAGCGAAATTGGGGGGAAACGCCGAAAACCAGACTCGCGAATTTTCCGGATAGTTAATGGTGGAATCTAGAAATCGTTAAACGCATGACTGTAATAATACTGCAATCTAATTCCCATTGATATTGCAAAAAGCAATAGTTATCAGTAACCGCCGTATAATCACAAACACAAAATCTTTATAAAAAATTTAGAAACAAAACGCGTTCATGAAAACAAATTTTTTCATACAGAATAGGAGGAAATTCGCACATTTCCGTTCAAAAACTTGTTTCTAGCCCTTTCCTTCATTTTTTTTTTTCATTTTAAAACATCGAAAAGTGTTTTTTTTTTTTTTTTTTTTTTTTTTTTTCAGATTGAATATGAGGGTCTCAGGTCTTATGAATAACTTGAAGTTTTCTTGTGTTTAAATTATTCTTTCACTAGTAGTTTTTAATATTTCGATAGTATTTATAAGCATTTCTAAACTGTTTTCTTCTTATTTTAATATGTATTACTATTTATTATAGTAATTTAAGTTTTATAAACAATCAGCCAACAGAGATTTTTAGCGATTCAGAAAACCGGGAAATTCAGATATCCGGGATATCGATGGTTCCGAACTTCCCGGATAATTGGTTCTCTACTGTATATTCTATGGCACTTCTAGTTTTTACAATGTAGTATATATGTATTGTAATATTAGGTACTGCCAAATTTAGCGTGGCTGTGTTAATACGCGAGTATCAAAATATTTTATTGCTTCATTATCTAGAATAAGCTGGGGGGAGGGGGCACAAAAAAATTTTGTGCCCAGTGTCTTCGAAAATCATAGTCTGGACTGATTACAAACAATTTATAAATGATTGTAGACAATCAACAATTGGTGATTTTTTTAAAATAATGTTCATTTTCTATATTTTAATGGTACTTACAGTATATACATGAAAACATCAGTTTTTTAGTTTTGTTTTGAAGCTAAAAATGCTTGACTTAAATTGGCAAATTTATCTAATTTTGTGATTTGTTTATTGTTATCAGTCGGTTATTGTTATCAAAATCATTGAGTGCTAAAGTCATCAAATTAAGATGTGACTACTGTATGTTTTTTTCTTCTTTTTTCCTTCTTTCCAAATCTGTATCAGCATGAAATGCATAAATTATTCGAGGGACATTTAGTTCTGCTGTAGAAAGTAACTTAAATCTAAAGTAAAAAACATTTTAACATTTTAAGAACAGAAAACCACACATTGGTCATTCAATTTTAAACATGTAAAAAATAAGTTCATGATAAGGTGTGACTCTCTGTACTTTAAAAGAATTTTCTTAGATAAAATTTTAGTTGGTATGAGATGAGTGTAAAACTCCATTGAAGCGACCACTCAAGGCTTTGACAAAAATGTTCAGGTTGTTGTTCAAAGTAGTAGACTCGGCTCAGTTGAAAAGTGCTTAAAATTTTTGAGATAAACTCTGATAAAGAATAAGTTTCTTAATAAAATGCAAAACTAAACGTATTTACTTAATGCAAAGTAAGTCTTCATGAAATGAATGTATTGGGTCAAGACAAATTTATTAAATATTTTATTATATATCAATGAATGCATCTTCAAGTTGTGGGCGGACTTCTGTGAATTCAACTTATGCATTTTTTATCTGTCCCACTTATTGTGTAAACCCCTACTCATTAAACGTCCTCTAGTTTTGTATATGTTAAGACAAGAAGTTCGAAGTTTGTTCTGTGTACATAAGAAATAAATTTGATTTTGATTTCAAGTTTTAGAAATTAGGCACTTTTAAAAGATTGCAATACAAAGAAGTACACATCCTTATTTAATCTATTGTGCAGTGTGGTCAGCCAAAGCTACTGTGTGACTGGCAGTTTTAAATGAAGATTGTATTGCATGATGAGGGGAAGGAAAGTGTAGTAGCATTCCCTTAGAATAACTGTTGTACAGAAAATGCTACCATTCAATGCATTCAAATTTTGTGACAATATTTTATATCTACAGATCAGGAAAAATAGAATTTTTATGCTAGTCTCATTTTATTATTAGTGTAGAAACTTGTTTCCAGCCCTTGTTGATGGGTACAAATAATTCGAATCAAATTTGTAAGCTTTTTTAAAAAATTATGTTCATGTAGATAATTTCAAATTCTGATAGCTAAAACATGACTACAGTCGGCGCTCATTATAACGACCACTCATTATAAAGACCAATCCATTATAACGACCAGTGGTAATAGTCCCAACTTTGTTCCAATGAACTCGATGTTAATTTGCTTCCGCTATAACGACCGCTCTGGATCATTTAATCCAATACAGCGACCGAATTCAGCGATTCACACTATTCCTGGTGTTTTTTTTCCAATGCTACTAATATGTAACTTGAAATGACCTTCATTACCGTCTACGGACTGGAAGAAGGTGAAGATTACAAAGTGGGTATCCTTACAGCTTTGCATCTTTCTAAATCAGCATGGAATTCAGAAAAGACCATCAAGAATTGCCTCCACCATGTTGATTTTAAAAAGCAAAGGAAAAATGCTTAAATGATTTTTCAGGCAATCCAAGATGAAATTTCGACGAAAAAGATGAAATGATGTATAAAATTTCTAAAAAAAAAAAATGAAATTGGTAGAAGTGTTAAACTTTAACTGTTATGCTAAAATCAATTATGATTTAGAATGTGTCAAACACGTGTCTGTCAGAAAATGAAGTACCTCTCGATATTAGGCACAAAAACAAGTTAATGTATGTATCATGATCAGATGAAGAAGAAGAAATTGAGACCAAAGTTCCCAGTATGAAAAATGGTTTCAAACGCTCGAGAGACTTTTTAGTTTCTTTGAATGGTAAATTATGTTTTGCAAAAATCATATGTGCTAAAAAGGAAAGCAACTCTTTCTGATTTTATCTTCAGAAAATAAATGATTTGTAAGTACGGTAATACAATTTTTCCTATATTTTCTACTTAGAAATATTTTGTCATATTTTGCACCCATAATTAAAAATGAAAAATCCCATGATAAAAAATAATTTGGACATTTTACTGGAATCTTTAAAAAAGTGCCAATTGTATTGGAACAATGGAACATACATGATGCATGTGTATATTTTAAAAAAATTCTATCTCTTATAATGACCACTCATTATTAAGACCTTTTTCTCTGGCACGGAGATGGTCGTTATATCGAGCGTCGACTGTATAAGTAAGTTAAATATTCGTTTTTTATTTAGTCCTCATTATAGTAAAGCATTTGCGTGACTGCTTTATGCAACTCCATTCATGTTAGTAACAGATGACAATACCATTTACTTGTTAAGAAATTATGCGAAAAATTACTCTTTTTGATGTCTTGTAAACAATTCTATGTAATTTAATTTCAAAATACGTTTTTAAAAATTATTATTATTTATTTAATGGTAATAAATGTTAAGGCTGCATATGTAAGGAATGTTTTGCTTATTACCCATATTGTGTGGATTATGCAGATTTTCAATCTCTCTGGATTGCCTTTGGTTGCAGTTAGTCCGAATAAATAAGGTTGGACTTTGTTATTATTTTAATATTGCCCCTGCTTAAGGGTAATAAATTTTCAAAATTGATTATGTTCTTTATTTGATGATTTTTTTAATGTCCTATTGATTTGTTTTAATAATTCTACTCATTTTATTGATAGCCAGAGTAGGTCTTGTTCACATTGGAGTTTTCATTCTACTCCTTTTGAGTGGGGAAAGGAATTTTGGAGTAAGACTGAATAAGCCGTATACTGCAAGTGTACCTATGGACATTCCAGTTTTTACTGGAACACATGCTGATCTTTTAATCATTGCAAGTATATTTCATTACTTTCCTCTTCTGTAAATAGATAATATGTCAATCATCATTATTAATGTTAAAACATTGATGTTTTTGCTAAATGTATGCTTGAAGAAATGCAATCTAAGCGAGGCCACAGTTAGCAAGTCCCCGAATTTGCAAAAAGATTGCAAATTTTTAATTTTGATTGTACGAGGTGGTATCAAAGTTCTTGGGACTAGGTCTGATAATTTTTCTTTTCTTACCGTTTTTTCCATGATTGGAAAGTGTCAAAAAACAGCTTTTACGGAAAGCTGTAGAAATCCCTGAGTTTTTCGTACATCTTCAACAGTGTCAAAATATTCTTTTTTATTTTTGGGAAGAGAGAAAAGCTATAAAAGACTAAATCTGGCATTTAGGCAGCTTTTGGTCAAAAACTTTTTATGGAAGCGTGAGCTAGAGCGTTGTTATGATGCAACAGCCAGTTTTAGTATTTCGACAAATCAGGCCTTTTTCAACGCACATTTTCTTTCAAAAGCTTCAAAATGTCACATGAATGAGGTGTCTAATTTTTTCAACAATTTCATCTGTTTTGCTTGTGGAAGGTTGTTCTGAATGTTGATCACCTTCAGTTGATGTTCTGCCAGCCTTGAAATGAGCGTACCACTCAAAACCTGTGTTGTGTTTAGTGAATGTTCTTCAAAAGCTTCTTGAAGCATTGCAAAAGTTTCTGTTTTGTATTTCTTAAGTTTAAAGCAAAATCTAATGCAAGCTCATTGCTTGAATTTATTGGCCATCACAAAAATCGCTGTGTAATTATAACACAACAACAAAGCACAACTTGCAGCCATAATCTAACCACTCCAAACAGCAAAAATCGGTACAGTAACTAAGTGGGTAATGCGACATAGGATACTGGCGAGCCCGCTTGCACAGTCGCCTCAATAAAAAAAAGACGGGTACAGTCTAGGAACTTTCTGACACCACCTTGTATTTGTGTGCCTCATTTATGTTAATTCTTCAAGTGCATAACTCTTAACGTTAATTAGTGACACATTTTTATTCGATTCATTTTAGGTTTTTCACAAAATTATAACAACTGGTCATCAACGTTTACAACCTCTGTTTGACTGTCTGTTAACTATTGTTGTAAATGGTAATTATTACTTATTACTTTAAGTTAGGATCAAAACAATATACCTGAGATTGTTTTAAAGTATATATGAGGCAGTGAGAAGCAAAGGATGTAAGTGGCAAAATTTAAAATTTGGAGATAACCAGTACAAATAGTAGAGGAACCTCTCCTCTGTCTTAGAGCAAGAGATAGTACTAGTAGCCCTGGTAGGTGCTGCTGTACAGCATGATTTAGAAAAAAAATCTCATGAAAGCCTACCTAGGATGTTATCTTTAAAGTTGTTTTACTCAAAACCTTAAAATGTCTACTTACATCCCTTTGCTTCTCACTGCCTCATATAAGCTTTCCAGTGCTTGGTTTCTTTTTTTCATGAATCTAATAATTGCAATCAATGGTGAATTTTTCACTGCTTCTTTTAAACTTCTTGAAATAGATGTAAATTTAAAATGCTTCCAGCATGAATGTAGGGATTTTTTTTTTTTTTTTTTTGTGAAGCGAACTAATGACTTTGTAGGAAATATGCTTTTGTAAATTATAAAAGATATGAGTTAGAATTTGAAAAAAAAAAAAAAAAAGGAAAGAAAGACATGTGTAATAACACTAACACAAATATCTGACTTAGTAGCACCCACAAGGTGTCCATGGCGCAAACTGCAGCATTGAAATTTTTAGGGGGTTTCATTTGACAAGGTTTTTGATCTCATTTGGGAGGAGGGGGGTTCTTTCATTCTGGGGGGTACTCCATGGCATTTAAGATTTGTGTACCATCACTCTTGGGGGAGGTAGAGGGGCACCCCTGGTATAAAATATTATTTTTGTTTCTTATTTGCTGTAATTATGTAATGTGTTGGAAGTGCATCTATGTTGCTGAGAAGTTGCTTAAAAAAATTGTTTTAAGTAATAGAGAGAAAATGAAATGGTGTGTTATTTGTAATGAAAATGGAACAACATTATAATTATTAAAGGTATCAGATATCAGAATCAGTATTTAATTTAATAACAATTATTATTTTCAATTTCCTATTCAATATTCACCTGTATTTGTTGTAGTGATTGAATAAAGAAGAAGTGTAAGAAAATAAAGATTCAGCAGTTACTTAAAAATACTTAATTGAACTTTTAATATATTTACAGAAAATGAAAATAAATTATTAAACTACCATAAGTAATGAACATCTTGATTTTTAAGTTTTGATAAACTGCACATGCAGAGAACGGCAGGGACAAGCTTCCGAGTTCCGCGAAGCTTGAAATGTAAAATGTTGTCCATTCATTTCTATGATGATGTAACTGTTTTATAGTTTGATTTACATGCACTGCCCTCTGCTGGCAGCACATTTGCTTATTGGAGGAAACAACCTGTAAGTTAAAAAAAAAAAAAAAAATCTAAAACATTACCAAATGGGTTACAAGAAATTTAATTTTATCTATTCTTAATCAAAGTTAGCACCAAACTGAAGAATTTTTTCCTTCTCAGATACCATATTCCTCTTCAGATATATTTGGGTCCAGTGGTGTTCCCATAGGGTTATACTCCATATACCCCGTATACTTTCAAACATTTTTTAGACTTATAGCATATACCCTCAAACTTCAAAAAATTTTATGTTATGACATATTATGTATACAGGGACCACGTTAAGCATTCGCCAATGCGCCAAATGCGATAAAATCGTAAATTCGTTGAAAAAAATTCGAATTTGGCGAATTTATTGGCAAACAGAAAATTCTCTAAAATATACACAGAAAAAAAATCTCCCTTCAGATGTCAATCTAGATAAAAATTAGGTCTGTTCACAAAATTCGGACCCCTAAAAACGGTCCCTTCACAAAATTCCAACCCCTAAAAACCAGGGTTGGCAAAAACCCGGGTTTTTTTTTAAAAAGCCCATGGACCCAGGGTTTTTTGGGTTTTTTTAAATAAAACCCAAAAAAACCCAACTAAAACTGGGTTTTTTAAAAGAAATGTGGGTTTTTTTTGTCTTTTCTTAAGGAAAATGTGGGGTACTTGTAGCATATTGTAGCGTAAGTATATGGACAAAGCAAAAAAATTGTCAAAGCTGGAAAATTCAGCGTTTTCTGAAGAAAAGTAAAAAAGACGATGAAACCCAAGAATGGTGAAGTTTCAGATTTTTTAGTTTCTTTGATTACCAACAGTTAAGTCAAAGTTACTTCTCGAGTGATAAAATCTGTTTGTTTGTATTTACTACTTTTTTTTTTTTTTTTTGCATTTTACTTTATTGTATTTCATTTTGTTATGCATAACTACTGTAGAACCTCAAGTAGTTTAAATCCCTTTTTACTGAATTCCAGCTTAATCAAGACATTTCTTTGAATTTTATGTTGCCTGTTTTTCTATTTCTGTGTACAGAGTAACAAATATTAAACTTTTTTGTAAGATAATGAAAATACATCTTATTCTGTTCGACCGTTCGTAAAACCTGTAAATTTCTAAAAAATATACCTTGTTTAATCGAGATTTGTGACCTGTTGGTTTCCAGAAAATATTTCACACGAAAGTCTTTCGACTAGAGTAGTTTAGGAACTCCAGTCGTCCCTGTCCTTATCCTCAAAAAATTGTAAAAAATTAAGTTATACTTCATTCTCTGATTAAATATTTCTGCATACAAAAATACAATAAAATGAGTAAAAGTTAGTGTTTGACTAAGAATTTTGAAATTTGGTTAACACTTTAAAAATTGGCTGATTTACTGGCGAACAATTCGAAATCCATAGCGCAATCCCTGTGTATATGATCGCATACACATATTGTGCATAACTGATCACTGGGAATATACCCTCAGAAAAATTGATGGGAACATCACTGTTTAGGTCAAATTTTAGATCATTTGGACCAGTGCCTACAGCTTTTTGAAAGTTTATCTATGAACATTCTGTACACAATGCAGTACTTTACATTTCACCAAGCTTTGTTTTCTTTTCTGTAATAACATACCAGGGTAAACAAACTCAGGATTCAGACTCATTCACCTTGAAATTGTGAAATTTGATTTAAGTTGAGAATGCAACAGTGCCATTCAATTTCTGGTTTTAATTGTTTCTTGCATGTGTGTATAATTCCGATTCACTTTTGATCTTTTGTCCACTATCTGTATTATTTTTTTTAATGAGTTTACAGCTTTTGCATGGATGAATATTGTAATTTTATTTTCAGTTTCACCTTATTTGAAGACTTTATCAATGGTTGCCAGCACTAAGCTTTTGCATCTTCTGGAGGTATATTTCCTAATTCGTTTTGAGATTCTAATAATTAATTTGAGTATCAGAAGTATAAAAACTGTCAGTAACATACAAACACACATGTGTGTATTTTGTAATTGTAATTTGTTAAGGAAACTATTGTTTGTGTTATACTTTCCTTATTTTTAAATTACTTTCATCATATTTAGTAGGTGGAAAGTAGAGATTAAATTGTTTTTGATACTATTTCATATTACCCTCTTTATTGCATACTTAAAATCAAAAAAAAGAAAAGAAAAGAAAAGAAAGAAATTACAGCATTGTTATGTATGAATCCTCAAGTGTAATCTCCCTTTTGAAGTGTGGTTTCTTTAAAAAGGAATAGCAATAGTATTTTTTTTTAAGCATTTAGAAAATATTAAAATAATTGAAGGTACATGTTTTGCTTTTAATTGCATTACAGTACAGGCATTAATTCCCCTTCCTTTTGACTTTTTTACCTTTTCTGTCAAATATGTGAAATCTTTGCATATTTATGAAAAAATTATCTAATTCAATCAATAGTGTAAGAATCGCAATCATAACTTTCTTCTACCCTTTGGCCAGAGTTTTTGGTTACATAGAACTGGCAAACTACAGGGCATGCTTTGTAAGCACAAATCTGCTTTGAGCTGATGGCAAATTGCTCTAATTTTAATTGAACAGGTGAATAAACTTTTATTAAAACTACCTATATTCTGTACGAATCAGTTTCCTTTATTTTGAAGACCAGTTTTGAAATCATCCAGTTTTATTTCTAAGAATGAAAAAATTCTTCTTATTGCAAAGTATTACTTTTTCATCAGCTTTGATGCCCCGTAAGTGACCAAAGATGACCCAAAACCGCATTTCAGGGACTTATAATTCAAAGGATTTGACCCATACTCCCCATTTCTTCCAAAAAATGGCACATATGATCCCCCTCCCCTTGAGAAAATAACTTCTTCAAAACCAAAAACTGAATCTGCCGTTGGCTTGAGAGTTCAATCAGCTGTGTGGTTGTAGCTTACAAAATTATTCATTGCAACATAATATTCCTTTCATATCTAAAACTAGAATTTACTTGATTGTGCACATGACATTGTTCCATGTTAAATATTCCACCACCACAAAACATAAGCACTTACGATGCCATGTTTTGTACGTTATACTTAATCAGTAGATGATTTCCTGATGTATTTTTTCTTCTAGATAGTTATTTATTTTAAAATTCAGATGTTTTTCTTATGCACTGGTTTTTGTTTGACGAATTTCAATGACTTCTGTAAAATTTTAAATCTTCCGAATAACGATGCACTGTACTCAGTGTCCTGATGGACTTAGGTTACTTCCGTTTTGGTTCAGTAAAAGTAACATTGAAATATTTTCTCTAGCACTGTATTTTAGAAATCATTTTTATTGTATACTAGCTGCATTGCCCGACTTTGCACGGTCTACCTAAAAAATTAAAGGTCAACAATCAGGCTTCAATTAGAGGGGAAAAAAATACTGTAAAATTTCCCATCAAAATAATCAATCTTAAAGAAAGAAAACGGCAAATAAAAAATTCCCGAATAAATTAAACTCAAACCTACATAAATACAACTAAATTCCTTTTTAAAAAAAAAGACAATTAGTCGCCAAATAATAATCAAAAAAGGGAATTTTTACCTCAAAATAAAAACAAAATTTTATTAAGTCACAGCGGAGGAAAAAAAAGTGGCAACTTCTGAATGCTAATTTAAAATGAGATCGCCCAAACTATAGTTCTCCGATATGAAAATAGAGTTCCATTAAGCTTAAAAGTGCTTTTTAATTTTTTCCTGGTGATTTGACATCCTTTTCTTTTTGAAATTCGAAGGGAGTGATTGAACTCTATGGGTATTTTTCGCAGGCTTTCTAATGGATACAAAATCGAACTGATTGAATAATTATTTTGGGTAGAAAAAACATTTAATGCATTTTTCGAACCCTAAAATAAAAATTCGAACAATTCGGTTCTTCTTTGGCATTCAAAAAACACCCTACGTTCCTTCTTGGGTGCCCAAGTACCTCCCTGCCAAATTTGATTCAGATCCAAAAAAAACTCAATTTGTATAGGGAACATACACACATATATACCCACATACCCACATTTATTCTTTGCTTTATTTATGTAGATTTAATTTAATTTTAGAAATCTAGTATCAGAACAATAGCTTAGAATTCTGACACACTACAATATGAAAAGTTCATTAACTATGACGAATAATGTATAACTGTTTACTTACATATTAATTTTTTAACTTTTTATGTCTATGTTATGTTTTAACTTCTGGTTTTCATTTTCAGGCTTTTAGCACTCCATGGTATCTATATACAAGTGCAACAAACCATCATCTTGTATTTTTCTTGTTAGAAATTTTTAATAATATTATTCAATATCAGTTTGATGGTACGTATATGTATTGTATTACTAATTATTTTAATGTTATGATTTATTAACATGCAATATACAGTCTCCTGTACTGCATTCTAAAGTTAAGCAAAATGTATTTTTGCTTGGGCAAAAACTGTTTAGTGTGTGATAATAAAGTCTCATCTAGAGGGCATATGCTTTGCGCAAGCAAATTTTGGGATGCATAATATCCTGGAGAGTTTATCTAAGACCTGTGAAAATAAAAGAAGTGATGTTTAATTGTAGCCAGGATTAAATTTTATGTGAGGGAAACAATTATGTATTTCTGATGGAACGAATAAGTGAAACAATGATGAGATAAAATTAATAAGTGATGTTACACCAAATTTAATGCATCAACAGGGCTGGATAAATGCATATTTATGCCCTAGGCCAAACTGATAGCTTACAACTCCCACAACGTACCCACTCTTTCAAAATCGTATCCCCTGCACCTCTTTGTTCTTTTCCAGATGCATAGCAGTGTCCACAGACAAGTGTAAATTTTGCATCCCCCCCCCTTTGTTGGACAAAAGGAGGGAGAGGTGTTCCTTTTTTCATTTTTTTTTCGATAATTTAAAAAAAAATGGATTCAAAGTGCTCTCCCAAAAAATTTTTGAAATTGAAGTTTTAGAAATGCAATTTTTACCCATCTAAAGCGATTTAACAGGTGGTAATAATATTTGAAACTCGTCCCAGAAGGTTTTCGAAATTAAAGTCCTACATACGCAATTGTAGCACATCTTTGATGATGTGAGAGGAAGGGCTGAGTTCGGGGACTCTCACTTCCTTCACTTCAAAATTAAACCAATAAAAACAAAAATTTTGGCTATCTTTAGTGATATTGGGGGACTGCAGAAGCTCTCGTACAAAAAATTTTTGACAGATTTTTTTTTTACAAGTTGAGAGATTTTAAGCTGGATTTTTTATTCTTTTTTTTTTCTAATTTGTTACAATGCATTTATATGTACATACAGGGTGTCTCAGTTCAACGTTTCAAAACTCCTAAGAGGGATAGAGTGCATGCTGACGACTTGAAATCATATAGCAATGCGTCTATACAAGGTGGTCTCTAAGTAACTTTCCCCAAATGCCCCCAAAGCCTTAGCGGCTTATCCTCAGAAACAACTGAGCCAAAATTTTAGATATGGTTATTTGTAGGTTTGAGCCAGAGATTATAATGATTTTAAACAATGCAATGATCAAGGTTACAGCGAACGAATCTCAAACTTTTCAACACATAACATTCATTTTTGACTTGTACAATCTGATCAGCATACTGAAAAACCACAAATAAGGAAATGGGAAGCAAAGGGATGTAAGTAAACATTTTCAAGTTTTGAGAAAAGCATTTTTAAAATTCTGGTCCTAGATAGGCTATTGAAAAGTTTTTCTAAATCCTGCAGTACAGCAGCACCTACCAGAGCTGGTAATATCTCTTGCTCCAAAACAGAGGAGGGGTTCACCCACCATTTGTACTGGTTAGATCGAAATTTTTAATTTTGTCACTTGCTTCCCTTTTCTTTTCGCTGTCTCAAATGACGTTGGAACGATCGGCGTGTGACGAAATTTGCTTGTTGGCAATTTCAAGCACCAACTGAAAAAACTCTTTTCACTCTGTATTTTGAAATTTTTTTCCTCAAGCAATGATTTTTTTCATGGTTTTTAGTGATTGGTTCTACTGTCTAACCTTGTGAGTTATGAGAGTCGAAAATCCCCCTTTTTATACTGTTCCTAGAGCTAAAAATTATTATCTTGCTTTATACTATTGCTTTAAGCTTACAATTTTAGGCACAGACCACTTGTTCCAATGTTATCAGTCGTTATTCAATATACTGATCAATTTTCGCAAAAAAGTGGGTGCTGCAATTCGAAATTTGGTAACTGTAACAGTAACCATAAGTACTGATGTGCTTAGTTGTTGAACAAATGTTCAAATTTTCTAAAAATTTTTGCTTGATTAGTTCAGCGGATCAACCTCTAGGACTTCGTATGTACAAAAAGTTACTTTTTTAGCACCCCGTGCATAATATTCAATAATATTTTATATATTTAATATTTAATAGTAGCAATGCAGGCAGAAAACACATCAGTTTTAGCGCCAAGTCCCTTTCCCATAACCTTATCCTCTCAAATCAACACTATTCCTATTCCAAGCCTCTTCATGGGCCAGGCCGCAGTTACTTGTAAAAATACTTTTTTTCTGGATAAAAGTTGTGTTATATTCAACTTTAAACAAAAGATTGTTTGTAATCACTTTGCTTTAGAGGGAAAAAAAACCCTTTAAAATCATGAAATTCATTACTTTTCCATTCTGGTCAATTACTGGAATTGATAGTATTTTAGATAACCAGTAATTGACCACCTCTTAATTGCAGCAGAAATGATTAGTTATTAAATGCTCTTTTTTATACTGTTTACTTAGAACACACTTAGATGATAGCATATCTCAGTAAAAGAACCTGTAGAAATAAATTTAATCTCGAGAACTAAGATTCATCTCATGATAATTCTCACTAGTAAAAAAAAGTGATTCATCAATTTAAATACTCATTTTTTATGTATTTTTTATTTATTTATTTAATTTTCTTTGTCAGGAAATTCCAATTTGGTGTATACAATTATTCGTAAGCGCAATGTATTCCACTCTTTGGCTAATCTTCCAACCGATCATAGCACGATTCAAAAATCGCTTAGCAAAAGGAACAAACTAGTTCCTTCTAACAGTAACATGAGTCTGAATAGCTACGCATCAGGAACAAACAACCAAAGTATGGAAGGATCAACTCCAGCTAAACCAGCAGAAAAAGGAACTCTAAATGCATCACTAGCTGCAACACCTCGTAAGTGTCATTCTTAATTTGGTTTTTTATTAGTTTAAGACTTGAGGTTATCAATTTTGCTTTCAGTATTTCCTTTAGTATGATTTAACTTAAATTTCAGCTTAAGTATCCTTGCAAGTGACATAGGTACAGAACTCTCAAAGGTTTCTCTACACCACACAGCAAAAGGAAGGCCGCCATCATTTGTTCACAGGAATTTATGACACATCACTAAATTTCAGTTGACTTTGGAATGTTAAAGGAACTTTAAGAAAAATAATAATAACTGAGCAAGAAAAAAGGAAATAGAAATTTTATGGACCAGAAAAACATTACTTGCTATATTAGCAGTAAGTTACCATCCCTAAGCCAGGACTAAGGCTACATGCAATATTCCACACAGCCCTGTTATCACATCCTGGGACTGTAGTTTTTATTTTTATTAGAGCTCCTCAGTCAGGAATGGTGAGTAACCGAGTTGGAGGCAGATGTCATCTCATTGAAGCTGAGAGTGTCAACAAACTGGTAGATACAGTGAATTTATCTTACCAGCGACTATCCGCAGCATGGTGCGGTTCGACTCATGAATTGAAGGCAAAGCTTGGGTATACAGCAGTAAGTTACCGCCTCAAAGCCAGGAGCTTGTGTTATTCATTGAGTTATTCACTATTCCTGACTGAGGATTTCTAATAAAAACAAAACTGCAGTCTCAGGATGTGATAACTAGGCTGTCTGGTATATTGCATGTATCGCTATGTCCGGGGTTTACTCGTTAAAAGTGAGTTATGATCCCATTGACCTAGCATTATGCCAATCAAGTAGTTCTGGTTTCCTTGGGAAATCTGAGTTATTGTTACATTAGGAATCATTAAAAGCAAGTTTGACTGAAATTGGAATTTTCATTAAGGGTTTGTTTTGAGGACCAAAACAAGCACTAAGCATATACCTGTTCACACTCGAGGAAAAAAATTTAATTATTGGAAATAGTTTGCCAATAAATATTTTTGGTGTTATGTATTTGATTTTGTATAATCTACAAAGCTATAAATTGATGGCCTAGAATAAAAACCTCGGATCTCAAAAAAAAAAAAAAAAATAAATAAAAAAAAAAAAAAAAAATATATATATATATATATATATATATATATATATATATATATATATATATATATATATATATATATATATACGTATACGTTATTAGATGAACAAGCTCAGATCTCACACATTTTTTGCTTCTCCTTTGGCTAAGTTTGCATTTTTTGAGTTACGTTATCATTCTAGGTCATTTAAATCAGGCATGATTTCCTGCATATTTTTTTTTTCTTTTGCTTTAAATTATCCTGCAGTTTTAATGTAGAATTTTATGTTTTGCTCTTTATATTTTCTTTATGATCATATGATAGGTTTGTCTTGCTAAATAGGAATCGAAACATGCTTATTAGTTATCGTGTCAGTTCTTGGTTCAAATCAGTTTAATCCCACTCAATTAACCGAGATATTATGCATTGTTAGGTTCAAGAGCATGTTTCATTTGTAGTAATCTTTAAGTCTAAGAACAAGGGAAGTGGTTTTTTAACACAATAACTAAGGTTCTTTTTTAGAATACTACGTTCCTTGCTCTCCTGTCGTAAAAAATAACTCTGTAATTGATCTGGTTCACTTACCACATCAATAACAGAATTATTTTTTAATGAGCTTATAGCTTGTGATTCATTCAGGATGTTTTGAGCTCATATTTCAGTTAGCATGTCTCAGACATTTTTAGAGCACAAATAAATTACAGCAACATTGTCTGATTTGCTGCTCCTAAAGTTCAATGGTCCACTTACACTTTTAAGAAGTTTCACAGGGATTACACTCCTATTTCTGACATAATCTCTCCTTTGAGTTCATTTGCATTCTAAAGAAGCCTCAGATGTATGAGGTGAATGTAAAATGTTAGCCAAAAACATCTTGGATGGACCGTGGTCTGTAAATTTAAAAGATAATTCTATTACTACAATCTTTATGCAAATCAATAATTATTGCTATCATTTTTCCATTTGCAGATTTCTGAATTGCTGTGATTATTTACTTCTTCTAAGAAAAATCATTTTTATTTATTCACTAAAATTTTCCTTATGTTTTGTTTCCTTTTTAAAATTTAATTGCTAATTTTGTTTTGCTCCAAAAGTATTTTTACTTGAGAGAAAATTGTGCTGCATAATTCGAGCTCATATATATATGAAAGACTACTTATACAGGAAAAGAAACATATAAGTACAAGCTTTAAATTCTTTTTTCTTCAATCAATTAGTTTTCAAAAACATTGACCCGGCTTGAAAGTTGTATCAGATGAAGCTGGACAGATATTGTTATTTGAAAAGTGTCCAGAACTTAATAGATGATATGAAATATTAAATTGTATGTAACTAAACTCAAAAATTGTCCTTTGAAAAAGATTAATCCAATTTTTCTATCTGGTCATAGGCATTGACAAAATGACTGAAAGAGAACGTGCTCACCCTCCAAGTTTGCCTACAAGTCCTACAGATACTACTGCACCTCCATTGCCAGATTCTGCATTTTCTCCCAATTCCTCTGAAAAATTAGATAGCCTGACGAAATCACCTCAAAGTTCAGAACCTGAAGGTCAAGAAATGTTGAAGAGTGTTTCTAGCAGTAAAGTGGAAACAGCAAATACTGAAGACAAATCTGAGAACTCATTGCCACAAGTAAACCTCTGATGAGGAATATCCAAACTTCCATTTATTTATTATTTTATTTATTTATTAATATTATTTTTTTTAACTTAAACTTGATATTATAGTTGTCTGAGTTTTATGCTTTTGAGACCACTTACACAACAAAACAGGCTTAAGTTTGGGATATTTTAATATAAGCTATGGTATTTACAAACATTATGATTTTCTATGAATATTTAAATGTTTTCGATATGTGATCAAATTGTATTGATACATCTGCTTATCTTTGGTTGTGTGCAGCAAGTTATAAGTATGACTGATTGGAGAAGAATGCAAAATTAGTTAGAGTGCAGCCTCGCATTTTTTGGGGCTGCACTTTACCATTAATCCGGCAATGTTATTTTATGACAGATATAATTTGTTCGCAACGATTTAATGAAGCAATGTTATTAATTTGTAATTCTTCCGAAATTATTCGAGGAGGAAGAAAGTGACGATAATGAAAATATGAGTTTAAGGGAAGATTTACATGCTGAAATGACAGTCGAAAAAATGATTGCCACAGAGCAAAAACTGCAAGAAGATATCATTCAGTGGGGAAGGCATCCAACGGAGAGAAAGGTAGGCGACTGGGTTCTTGTGAGATTTTCTACAAAAAAGATGACTAAACATTTTGTAGGACAAATTACTAATATAAATGATGATAATATCCCTGAAATTAAATTTTTAAAGTTAAAAGCGTCTGGAAATTATAGCACTGTGTTTAGTTATCCTTCAAGAGACAACATTAGCGAGATCCAAGACGACGACATTGCATCAATCCTTCCAAATCCCTCTTCAGATCATAGAGGAAATAAGATATTCCAAGTAATGTTTTCAGAATATAATATAAATTAAATTGTTAATTACTATACTTATTTATTATTAATTACTATACCAAGTGTACTTATACAAAAAAATGTGTTCAAGTTCGCCAAAAACATGTTACCTTTTGTCAGTTGTATAATTACCTTTTGTATTATTAAGTTAATATTTTATAAGTTCGTTGATATTCAAGTTTTGAAGATTATTCCTTGGTATGCAAGTTTTGATTTTGTTTTTTTAAGCTTATTAGCATAACAAAAGTTATCTTTCATGTTCCTTATTTAATTTAAAATAAAAACTTCATAATTTTGTTTAATAATCCATTGTTCCTTGAACATTCTTCATTTTACATTGACAGGTTTCGTTAGGAAAAATGTAATAACTTCCCAATGAATAGGTGAAAATTAAAATAAAAAAATTGTTTTTAATCAGGAAAAAAAATACTCTATTGATTGCACTTGCCCCTTATTTTCTCAAACGGTTTTTTAAAAAAATTTAGATATGTGATGCTCTTGCCCCACTTTTATTGAGAAAGTGCGGCCCTAGAGCACAATAGTTTAAAATGTTTTTTTCAACTTTTTTACCTGCAATGATTTTAACGGGCTCATGTCTCGGGAAACACACTAAAACAGGTAACATACGAAATAAAAATTAAAAAATTTGTATCAAGTCTTGTAATGTCTAGGCCTTAATAAAGTCGAACTGTACAATTTAAGGGCTGCACTTCCCCCAATTCACCTTACCCACATATACATAAAAAGGAAAATCATGGTAATGATAATTAGAAAAAACAATTTTTTTTCAAGCACAAAATTAGCTTTTGAATTAGTCTAATTCAAAACTAAAGAAAAATTATTCTGAAATTTTCATTTGTAGATCTCACCTCCTTTAAGTCCTACTCCTTCTATTGACTCATCCAGCTCAGAAGCTACATCTTCTGCTCCTAACAACACTTTCAACAGGACGCGAGCAAGTTCTGCTGCTAGTTTTTCTACTACTGGTTCGATGGCAGGCTTATCTTTAAGTAATTGGATACCTACTTCTGACTGGGTTATTTCATGGAAGCAGAAGTTGCCACTTCAAACAATAATGAGACTTCTGCAAGTGCTTGTACCTCAAGTCGAAAAAATTTGCATAGACAAGTGAGACTTTATTGAATTAAAAATTATACTGTAGTTGTATAAAGTTTTTTTTTTTTTTTTAATTGTGATTCTATAATGCAATTGGTGAAAAAAATGGCAAAACAAATGTTTGGAAAAACAAGCTGGATTTTGATGATTGTTTAAATATTTTAGGAGATTTTTCTCCACGAGTCTCATTAATTGTTCCAAATGTTCATGTTTTAAAACTTTGCACCTCTCTGATACATCGAAAGAATATTAATGGTTAATATAATGCTCATTTCCCCTCCAAATACAAATAATGGCTATGAAACTGTCAAAAACTGAAAAAATTGGGGGTGCCATTTTCAAAAAGCAGGACGTGATAGGAGAAAACAGTGACCATATTTTTGTTCAAGAATCATTTTACATACAAATGAGCAAGAATTGGGTCAGAAGCGTTTTGAAGGTGTTTTTTCATCATGCATCTCTCTTTAATGGTAAACACATGCACCGCCCCCCACTCCTCTGAAACTGAATCCTGGCTATGACATGGGTTGTAGTAATTGCCTTATTTCCTTTTAGTTGTTTTGAAAAATCCCTATGTTTAAATCAAAATACTTGTCCCACTTTTCCTACCTTTTTCGATTAAATGTCCTACTTTTAAATAAAATAATAGTTTAAAAACTAAAAAAACACGCTTTCGTAGCAAAATGAACTAAAAAGTGAAAAATAATCTTTGGATGATAGTAGTTGACCAATCACTTAATTTTAATGTAATACAAAAAAGCGTAGGGTGCTGTCTACTTACATTTTTACTTGGACAACAAATGTAAGAAATTCAAGACAACTGATAAGAAGCCCCCCCACTCTTTCTTGTATTACATTAAAATTTCGTGATTGGTCAACTACTATCATCCAAAGATTATTTTTCACTTTTTAGTTCATTTTGCTACGAAAGAGTTTTTTTTAAGTTTTTTAAACTATTATTTTATTTTTCTGTTTTTTAGTCTTATGTGGAGAATTATCAGGCAAAATTGCAATTACTTCATATGCATTTTTATATACAGTTGAAATATTTATCCAGAATTGATGAAATTATTTATAAAACGAGTGCGAGGTAATATCTTAAAGTTAAGACAAGGGCACCCCGATGGGAAGTTACTGTGAGTCATCGATGTATGTTTGCGGAAATCATATTTATATTACTTTGAAAATTTGAGATGTATTTGAATAAAAGTTTTGTTCAACAATGGTCTAATCAGCAATAAATTTCCAATTGAAGGTCACCTAAATTTTAGCATGAAATTAGTTATAAACAATTATATTTCATGTTCTAATTACCTTGGAACATTGGAACAAATTTTGTCTGATGCAGAAAAATTAAAGGTTTTTGTAGATATTTTTAAATAATTTTTGAGAGCATTTTTTAATGTACTTTTTTAACTTTTTCCTTTTTTACATTGTTGGATTTATGCCAAAATATTGATTAAAATTAGCGGAAACTAACAATTAAAAGAGTTAATTAATTTGATTATAGAATATTGCATTGTCATCGGGTCTGAGGCCGCGTTGCAAATTTCAAAAGAATCCGATCGCAGGAAGTGGGCGAAATTTGAGCTGCAAGATTCCGTTACAAGATACATACATACATACAGGTGAAGCTAATAAAAGCATATTAAAAAAAATCCTACTTTTCGACTACTAAGATGCAATATGACCCAGCATAAAAGAACTTCACATTGTAGCACACGTTTCTGTAATTAATTTTTTATTTTAAATTCATTATTTTTCTAATTTAAGCCATATATCGGCAATATTCTTGAAATGTGCAATTTCTTGTCCGGCTCATAGTTACCTTAAAAAAGTGTTTTCAGTTTCTTTATTATTTTTATTTATTTTTTGTCACCATCTAAAAAACAAAAACACAGCCATTTCACAGCGCTAAATAATACTTATGTGGAGGCTTAATATAAAGTATTAAAATGCCATAATCACTTAGTGTACCTAATCAGAATTTTTGTCTCTAATGGTCTGCAAGGTTCGCCGGTATATATCATGATATATGTCACGTAATATCCTATCCGATATTTATTTTCAAAATATCATGATATTTTGATATTTTCTATATTTATCTTTTCAACTAAGATATTATCAATATAAAAATAAAAATTATTCATAGGTAATTTTGTTAATTTATTATTAAAAATAACCGGAGTTATGTACTATATTTATGATGTATTAATGCATCATTAATGTAACTAAGTAATACAATATTCTTTTTTATTTTATGTTCATAAAAATTGTTAACAGTGTAATAACTTGAATTCATATTAAAAGTACCAAATTAAACATTAAATTTTCCTGACATTGGTTAGGAAAAAAAGAAAATGTCTTATGACTGTGCACCAACTAATGTATATTTTTTATTTCTGAATTATACAACTGTGTACAAGTAGCTAACAGAAGAAAAACGAGTAAAACAGCTAATGTTAAATTAACTACATTAAAATTGATAAAAATGTAAAATGAGTTGTTATATATATGTAATTAAAGAAACCTTAATTTTAAGTCTACATATTGTAATAATGATATAAGAAAATAAAGAGTGATTTGAGGTTGCATTTACTATTTTGAAGACTTTGAAGTATGAAGTATGAAGTGAAAAGAGGGGGGCGCTCGAAAACAGCGCGAGCACCGAGACCACAGGTGTATTGTACTATCCCCGCTTAGACTACTAAAGGAGCCCAGTAACAGAAATAAATCTCAGCAGTTGCCTAACCGAAATTCTAGGCAGTTCCCAGGGATCTACATAGTGGTATCCCAAGTGCTCAAATCTTTGTGCAGAGTAGAAGTCACATTCACATAGCACATGAATTGAGCTTTCATCAGCAAAATGACATCCTCTACACAAAGGTTTGTTGATAACACCCATCAGATTAAGGTGCCTATTAAGAGAGCAGTGTCCAGTTAGTAACCCAACAGACTTCTTGATCTCATTCCTGCTCAAGTTAAGCAGTTCCTTGGACCTGAGCCAGGGAGGCTGCTGGTTCAGAATCTTGGCCTGTCTTTGAGACTCGGACTGAAGCCACAGGCCATAAGATTCATCCATAAGAAGGTTCTTTGCAGTAGTCCTTACTGCATTGTAGGGCAGGCAGAGGACAGGCTCGGGTCCCATAAACGGTACATTGGAGCCCTGTTTAGCTAACTGATCTGTCAAATCGTTATCTAAAATGTCACGATGACCAGGAACCCAGTAAAGGGAGACCCTATTACTGCCAGCTAGTCTTACCAGTGCATTATGGCACTCCCAAACTGTTTTGGTAGTAAACCGAGTTTGGCCTCGAGTTACGATTGAGAGCTTTCAACACAGCTTGGCTATCAGAGAATATTCTGATAACCTTCCCGCTTAGGCCTCGATCTAGGCAGTTGTTTACACAAGCCAATATGGCTAAAGTTTCTGCCTGGTAGACAGTAGCTAGCTTCCCTAAAGAGAAGCACAGATTAGTGTCATTGCTGCTGCAATATGCACCAAAAGCAGTTCCAGACGAAGTCTTGGAACCATCTGTAAACCAGATTTCGTGTGCATTGCCAATGATATCCTGTACATCCTTCTTTTGCTCTCTGGACGGAAACACAATGTTATAATTGGCATTAAAGCTGAATTGTTTTAACATCCAGTCAGAAGGCATCATAAAGTAAGGATGCTTACTAGTCTTTGCACTCAGTTTATCGTACAGAGACAGGTAACGAGGGGACTTCCAGAGACCCATGAGCTTGAGGCGGTATGCACACAGAATCGCCTCCATTTCCACTTGCTTATGCAACGGAAGAAGGCCTAGAAGTAGATCAAGGCTATGGAAAGGAGTAGTTCTCATGGCACTAGTGATAGTAATAGTAGCCATCCTTTGTACTTTGGCGAGGCAACCCTCAGCCGTAATGGTACAGGTTTTACCCCACCAGGCAATTGCCCCATACGTAACCGTAGGTACAATTATTCTAGTATAAACCCAGTGAGCGATTTTTGGAGAAAAGCCCCAATTAATACCAATTGCTCGTCTACAGGACCAAAAGATTCTCTTGGCCTTATCGGTAATTTGCTTAAGGTGAGAATTCCATGTCAAAGATCACACCCAGGTACTTGACCTCACTAAAGTAGGCAAGAGGCGAACCAAAGAACTTAATTATCTTCAGGTCTTTGAGACGTTTACGAGTGAAGGGAACCAAATAAGTCTTATTCGGATTGACCATGAGACCTGCCTCCAAACACCACTTTTCAATTTCCTTAAGGGCAGACCCCATGAGATTTGTAACAGTTTCATGGAACCTACCCCTAATAACAAGGGTTATATCGTCCGCATAGCCAATGCAGTGCAGACCTTTGAGACGAATTCTTTCCAGAAGTTCATCAACCACCAGGCACCAAAGCAAAGGGGAGAGAAGGCCCCCTTGTGGGCAGCCACGGCAGTTACCCACCATCATAGTTCTGCCCAGCATGCAAGCTTTTGCCATATGGGTTGTTAGCAGACTATTAACCCAGGTACATATCATGGGATCAATTCCCTTGTGTGCGAGAGAATTGACTGCATTATCCAGAGCTGTTGTCAGCTCATAAAGTGCAGTCTCAGTGGACCTTCCAGGCTGATAAGCATGCTGGCACTTAGAAAGAGGGTTGATTTTCAAAACACAATCCCTGATGTGCCTATCAATCAGTTTCTCCAGAGTTTTAGGAGAAAAGAAGTAAGACTGATGGGTCTAAAGGCTTTCGCCACATTGTAGTTTGGCTTACCAGGCTTGGGTATAAAAATTACTTTGCAAGTTCTCCAAGCATAAGGCACATAGCCAAAAACACGACAGGACCTGTAGATCCTACAAAGATGTGGTGTGATAATATCCATACCTTTCTGCAGAAGAGCAGGTTTAATATCATCCGATCCAGCAGATTTAAAAGACTTGAATGAATTGATGGCCCACTCAATTTTACACCCGCTAGTTTCCACCTTTCCTTATTACCACGTAAGGGGTGTAGCGGAATATCAGGATGATTTTCGTCATCTTTAATTACAGAGCCAGGAAAGTGTACCCTAAGCATCTCTGTTAGAGTACTTTCCCTGTCATCAGTAAAGGAACCATCTTCCTTTTCAATGGAACCCAGCTGACAAAAATTGTCTCTAGAGAGTATTTTCGTGAGTTTAGCAATGCAAGAGATGCTGTCCAAATGGCTACAGAACTGTCTCCAGTTATCCTGTTTACTGGTTCTTATAGCCTTATTGTATTTATTGCGAGCTTCATGGTACAAAGACCAATCGCCCGTCTTCTTGGCTTTATTAAAAAGTCTTCTGCAATTCTTTCTTAATCCACTAAGATTTTTACACCACCAAGAAACTCGTCTTGGTAAACTAGTGGAGATTGCATTGCAATTATGTTGATAAGATTGGAGTAAATGTTGAACTGAATCAACTGCTAGTTCCAAGTCTAACAACGAAGTAAGTTTGAAATTCTTACCTGATAGGGAGACCCTTAGATCTTCCCTATAGGAATCCCAAGATGTTCGTTTGGGATTCCGTTCCTCCTGCAGTACGCTTAGTGCAGGACCTGAAAAAGTCATAAGGATTAGTCTATGGTCAGATAGGGTAATCCGGTCTGACACCTGCCAATCACTTACGCAGTTCAGTGCTCTGTCATTACATATCGTTAGATCAATGACTTCACATCTGTTTCGGGTAATAAAAGTAGGTTTATCACCTCTGTTGAGGATATTTAGGTTGTTACTTAACAGGTATTCTAAAAGTTCCTCACCTCTCTTGTTGCAATCACTGTTTCCCCACACAATGTGGTGAGCATTAGCGTCGCAGCCAATAATGAACTTCAGCCTTGCATGCACACAGAATTTTACAAAATTCCTGGCTGAGGTCGCTAAAGGAATCTCATCCTCATAGGGTAGATAAGCCGACATGAAACATGCCGAAGCACCATCTTCATTAAATACTCGGATGGCGACATTATCACGGTCAAGAAACTTCGGTAGGCAGAGAGCATTCAGGTGCTTGTTAACAACTACACAGGCTCTCGGTCTACTACAAGTCAGATCATAGAAGAGATTACCACAGCTACCCAGACCGAGGATTTTCCCGTGGTTAACCCAGGGTTCCTGTACTAGGGCAATGTCAATTCTTCCTTCAGCCAAGTCTTTACTGAGAAGAGCAGTAGCAGACTGGCAATGATGAAGGTTAAGCTGCGCAACTATGATGCCAGGCACCTCCATCGCAGAGAGCGGGGACTTCTTTGTTAGGATGAGTATCCTGCAAGAGGGTCTCATCTGTGAACGTGACATCGGAATCTGCATCCGAAACGTCAAGATTTTCCATAAAATTCGTAATCGAACTTGTAGTGGATTTACAGGGTGGCGACAGATCAGGGAAATCAGGGAAAAGTCAGGGAACTTTATTAATCAGGGAAATATCAGGGAATTTTGAAAAAATAACAAAAAATCAGGGAAAATTGATTTTATGAAGAAAAAAATTTTTTTTTTTTTTTTTTGCTTTACAAAATTCAGTACTCAGATTCCTTACGCATTTTCCACCAATTATCTGTTCAAAAAAAAAAAGTAAAATTAATTAGGTGCGATTATACACTGCCGCATATTTGTGCATCTTTTTTCCTCAACCTCAAAGTATTGAATCTTACTTATTAACCACAGGATCATAGGCGGATTTACGGGGGTGCCAGGGGGTGCGCTGCACCCCCAAAATTTTTGGTTGCGTTTTGAAAAAAAAAAAATAATTTAGTATATTTCACCCAGAAACGCAGAGGGGGAAAAATTTCACAGCCGCTATACTAGTAAATTTACTTTAAACAAATTCGGTGTATCATCTCACGTCGCTAGTGCGAGAAAAATATAGCTGTGCTCATATTAAGAATTGAAGTAATTTTATCCATTTGAAAAGAAAAAAAAAACGTAAAAGAAAGTCATGCAAATAAAGAAATTTTTCTTGTTGCATTGGTGCATTCATGGGGGAGGGGGCACAATACCGGTGACCCTCCTCACAAAATGCCGAGTTTATGTTTTTAAAAAAAATGTTCTTTATTATTGAAGGGAAGAAAAGATCTCATTTTGGGAAAACGCAATTATTTTAAGAAGAAAAAAATAAATAATGTTGGGGGAAAACCTTAATTTTTTTTCAAAAAGAAATTATCGACAATTAATTTTTTTAACAGCTTCAGATTATTGGCGGCGAATTGTGTGTCACCTCCACCCCTCTCCTTACACCAATCCTCTTTCTTTCATATCCGCTCTCCCTCTTTTTTTTTTTTTTCATTTTTTCTATTTCCTTTTCATTTTTTCTATTAGTCCTCAAAATTTTTCCTCTCCGAAGCCCTCTCTCCAGCCAAAGTTATTACAGAGTATCTAAAATTTCGTTTCTTGGACTTCACTTTTGCTAAATTTCCAAGATCCTCTAATCGCCTAAAAACTTCGAAAATCGTTTAAAATTGCGTTTTTGGAGATTCAGTTTTGAAAAACGGCATTGTCTCTAACGTTACCAAATATGGTCTGACACTCATGTGTTTAAGACTTTAATTTTGGAAAATATTCGAACAAGGGCCTCCGATCCCATTTCTCTAATATCATCAAAGATTGTTAACATTTTGGTTTTGAAAACTATTATTTCGTAATATTTAAGGGTGGAAAATCTTTTGGGACAGCAGCCTTTGAAATTCTCTTTATAATACGATGGAGTATTGCATAAGAACTTCATTTTTAGGACTTCAATTTGAAAAATTTCCCGGACAGAGCTCCAGAACACCACGTTTGGTAACAGTATCAAAAATTGTTCACCATAGCGTTTTTGGAACTTCAATTATGAAAAATTAGAGGTAGTGTGGGAGGGGGGTACATATTTCTATATGTTTTTCCAAAAATCGATTGGGGAGAGTCCATATGTCTCATTCCTAACTCAAACTATAGATATGGACTATGATCACATTTATAAGACTTAAATTTTTAAAAATAGCCTTGGAGCCCCCCCCCCCCCCCCACACACACACACGCAGTTTTCTTTCCACTAAAATATCACGAAGAACTGTAAAACTGCGTTTTAAAAACTACTACATATTGCAAATTTTTTCTGGGGCATGAATCCCCTTCCAAACCAGAAGCTTTATTCACCTTTTGCTTCTAACAACATCGACTTTCGTTTAAGACTTTTTCTGCAGTTTGAAATATTAAGAATTGCTGATCCCCTAATGTTACTAAGTATGGTTTACATCGCGTTTTTTAGACACAAAAGTGCGCCCCGCCTAAAATACTTTTTGATTTCACCACTGCTTTGTTGTTCCGGGAATACCCCCCCCCCCAGGGCCGGATTACTAAATAGGCAATGTAGGCAGTTGCCTAGGGGCCCCGAGGTTCTCAGGGGCCCCGGAGAAATCTTAAAGTTGAAAATATGTAAGAAAAAAGTTCTTTTCGACAAAAAAAAAAAGGAAAAAGTTTTTTAAAAAATGGGGCTCCCTTCCTTTTTTTCTCTCTATCTCACCTTTTACTGCTGTCAAACAGGAAATGTTTTATACATGTGGGATCTGGGGCATACACAACAGCTATGGGGCCCCTACCAAAAGGTTTTGTAATTCATTTTTCAAAGGTCATGGAGACCATGACCTTTTGTTTCAGCTGCTAAAGGGCTAACAGTGGCAGATTTTCCATACCTCAATCGTCGCATATGGGGGGTCCCCCACAATATAAGGGCCTCAAGAAGGTATTAAAATTGAACATGAAAAAAGTATTTACGTTATACAAGTTAGGCCAAAAAAATGAGTAGATCCGTCATTGTGGCCCGACGGCATCCAGATCATTAAGTATTGGCTAACGATTAACTACATAACTCAATGGCGTAACTACGTAACGCAAGACACCGCACCACGGGGGGGGGGGGAGTCAGAAGGATCCCCAAAACTGTTAAGCTTTGTTTTCATTTAATTTTGTAAACATTTTCCAAAAATCAAATTTGGTTTTAAGCTGTAATATTTTTTCTGGGGACCCTAAAGCCCAAAAACTTATTGACCCAGGGGCCCCGATTATGATATTGGGGCCCTAGGTCAAGCACTTTTTCGGTGCCTTCTTGTAGTCAAACAATACAATTTTTTCCTTTTGCTAGAATAGTTTTAGCCAATTGGAGCCCCCAAATAGCAGAGGCTTCGGTATGGCCTAGTAGACCTATTCAGTAAACAAGCCCTAAGTAGAGAGAAGAGGGCCCACAGTCCAACTTCGATGTGCGAAAACCAAACCTTGGCTTGTCGATTTCCTAGGCCACCTACCATGGAGAGAAGTGAAAATCCCTGAAAGAAAAGGAAAAAGTCCTGGCCGTATCGGAGCCCGGAAAAAGGCAGCCAAGAGAAGGTTTTCGGTGGATTTGGATTGGAGAAGAGGGGGGGGGGGGGAACGGAGTTGAGATTTGTTTTCAATTTTATTAAATTTTTCCGTAAATCAAACTTAGTTTCAAATACTTATATTGGTTCTGGGGACCCCTAGAGCCCCAGAACCTTGACCAAGGGCCCCCAATTAAGATATCGGGGCCCTAGGCCTAACAATTTTCGGGGCCCTCTTGTAGCTAAACATTAGTTTTTTTTTTCCATTTGCTAAAACAGTTTTAGCCATTATTTGGGGGCCTCAAATAGCACAAACCGCGGTCTAATTTTCCTATTCAGTAAACAGACCCTGAGTGGAGAGAAGGGGGGCCCACTGCCATACTTCCGTACGTGAAAACCAAACCTTGGATCGTTGCAAAAAGTATCATATTGCCCTTCCTAGACCACCTGATACGGGGAGAAGAGAAAATCCCAGAAAGAAAAGGATAATTCGGAAAAGGGGTGAATGAGGACAAAGTTATCTGCAGTATGCCCCATTTTCCTACTATCCTACTCGTTACACATTATTAAGAGAAATTTCACAAATAGCAGAGATTTATGCTCGTGGAAATTTGTCAAGGACCCGATTAAACGAGTGATAGGGGCAAAAGCTTCGCAAATTTCATCAATTTATAGTGATTTTTAAAATTTCATGCATGGGGTGGGGGAGGGGGCGAGAAGTTTTCAGCAACGCAATTTTTCTTGCGTCTCTGATAGTCATAATAAAATATAACCAATTCTTACAAATAAGTTTTTATTTTAAAGCCTGGAACTACTTCTGGGATTTCTTTTAAGAGGAATGTTTAGCTTGAATAAGTTACTGCTAAACCTCTATTGTTTATCAAAAACGTAGTTGAAGATTATGCACCTGTAACCAAGTAAACTTACTGAATCTCTTATACATGAAATATGATGTACATAGAAATTTTCAGTTACATATACATTTGATTTGCCACAAAACAATTAATAGCCGCGAAAGACTATTAATTGTTTATTTTTTTATTTACCAGCATATTAGAAATTTTGTTAATTCTTATACAGTGAAAATCTCGCCGAACGTACAACCCTTAAGTATGAACACCCCTCATTACGGATATTTTTTTTAATAACCCCACCCCCATTTTTATGGTTAAACTATTAAATCTCCTTTTATTCTAGTGTGGAGACTTACTTATCCTGACACGGACACAACTTTTCTTGTAAAAATCTCTTTTTAAAATATTTTAGCAAACCTCTCTGGTTTCCCTTTGAAAAGAAAAGAAAAAAAACAAGGGAATCAGAAAATCCTTTGCTTCCACCACATTAAGCTGCAGGTTGGCTGTTCAACACAATGGTCCTGGGGACCCGAGCTCTGATTCCAAGAAATGCAGCTGTTAGCAGGACTGCAGTATTATAAGGTCCTGGCTGTTATTCTTGGGCATTTCTTGGAATAGTAGATATAAGTGAACAAGTCACTTTGCCGAAATTTTTGATCCCCCCAGAGTAAATAAACTGCCCTCCAATCCTGCCGCCTTTACAACTATGGTCTTGCCTTTACAATAGAGGTTGAATATGCGACTCTGGTGGTTGTAGTCTAAAAAAGCATGGGCGGTTCAATAAAGAGCTTGAACACATGTATTTGCGGAAACGCGCGTTGGTTAGGCACTTGCCGAAATTCGAAGCAGTTTTTTTTTTGTAAGAACACTTCATGAGACAATGTTCTCTGGTGCACTTATTATTTATACCCTTTTTCTATACGAGCTTACGGTTAGACGCCTGCAAACCATTTCTTTTATTTTTATCATTTCCGCACCTCTTTTTCCCAGAATGAAAGGTGGTGTTTTTAAGTAGAGAGGTTTCACTCTAACGAATTCCTGGTCCTCTTCAGTTTTTATATGTGCAAGGTAACCAAACTTTAAAGTGGAGTTCTTGTATAAAGCTAGTTTTTGAGTTGATATTTTGTACCAGTATTGAAGTGTTTATTTTTTTTTGCCTTAAAAATGAAGCATCAAAGCACATTGAAATACTTTTCTAAGAAGTAAAAAGTTTCCTATTAGAAAGGTAAGAAAACAATTATGTACTGATTAAAAATAATAATAATAATAAAAACAAGCAAGAATTCGTTTTATATATCATTCATTTCTGCTGCAGGCATATTATTTGTAACAAGATATTAATTTTTTACCAAAATTTTTGTGCCTTTGAATTCGAAATTTGTGAGCTTTACGTATTTTTTTGCACTGACCTCTGACTGCAATATTGCCATCATAAAAGAATAAAAGAGACACTATGGAAATATATGTTTTATGTGTGTGTGTTTTTCATTTTTTAGTTTTTACTTATGTTCTGAAGAAGTAACTTAAAATTTAGTTAATAATGTAGTTAAGTAATTTTCATCTGTTTGGGAGGGAAACGGTCCTCCCCCCCCCCCCCCCCAAAAAAAATCCGCTACAGTTAGCAATAACCGTATAAATGCTTCAGAAATATTTTACTGAGTAATACTCTGTATATCTTTTTTTCTAACTCTAAAATGAAAAGTAAACATAAACACATTTTAGTTACTGTATTCATTGTTAATAAACATCATTGGTAATACTTAAAATTGTAGACAGAACCTAAAACTTTAAACACAGGCAGCTTTAAAATGAGGGGTAAGTTATGAAATTTGACAAAGGAATAAGGAAGATTTTGTGTGGTGACAGAAATACAGGCTAGAGAAATAATATATGAGATTATGTATAAAATACATGTGTGAGGGGTCCCCAACACTTCTAATGCCTATGGGCCCCGAAATCCGTAATCCGGCCCTGCCCCCCCCCAATCCTTGTTATTGTTGCACCCCCAAAATTTTCGGCCAAAATCCGCCTATGCACAGGATGAACTTCCTAAGATTGCTTCTGTGTCTGTTAGGTTGTTTATTTTACCTAGCTTGAAATTTCCTTTTACGCTTTCAATGCTACGTAAAATAAACAACCATACAGGCAAAGAGGAAGCCTTCATTAATGCCTAAGCTCCTCTGCCTTTATTCCACTGTCTCAAAGTAATTAATGTACTATAATCACGATTTCAAGAAGAAATCGAATGGTCAAGAAGAATCGAAATCGGCTTTTGAATTAATACTATAAAAGCTCTTCGCGTTTTTAATTTAATTGCTAAAATTGAACTTTCAATTTAAAAAACTTAGTTTTTTGCCGTTATATTATTTGTTGTCACCACAGATTCTAAAGGTTTTCTTTTCTTCAGACTTAAGTAATTCTTTAATTTTATAACCAAGTTGTATTCTTCTTTTATATATTTTGAAATTAACTAATTTTTTTTTCTTTTTTTCCTTTGCATTTCAAAGTTGTTTGTTACAAAAGCAATCTAAGAATTTTTTTCGTTACATACTGAAATCATTTGAAATAGAGTTAACTTGTGTACTTAAGTAAATATCTTTATTTTTAAATTGTTAAAATGCTGTATTCATTCATTAAAACCTATGTTCTTGATTAGAGAAAAATTCCCTATGAATGGGTGTCAAATAGTTGCATCTGTTTTGCATAAATATGTCAATTAGTTATATAAGAATAACTACATTATTTCTATTCTTTCACTATTGCTTGTTATTCTTGCAACAATTATTATATTGTTTGAAAACTTAGTTCAAAATAATTTCAATTACTTTTTAGTTCTATCATAAATATACATATGTTTTTAGGAGTAATTTTAATAGTTTTTTAAAATTCTTATGCTAAGTGGTTTCTGAAAGCAAAGTTTTTTTTTTTTTTCTGTAATCTTTCCATTGTAGAAAAATTTAATATACTAGGGGTTTTTTCCCCCCAAAAAAATTGACTTGTGTTTTTTTAACCATTTTATTAAAAAAGTAGCCTCTTTTTAAAATATATCTTTAGTTCAACAACTTTACACAACTTAGAACGTTTGAAATACTGCATTTTATACAAACATACAATGGATTTCAAGTAGAGCAAAGAAAGAAAATCATTATCATTGGTAACGTAAATCAGGGAAATTTGGTGAACTTAATCAGGGAAAAGTCAGGGAGCTTTTTTTTACAGTTCATGTCGCCACCATGATTTAGGAGAGTTAGAACCATTATCTTTGCTCTCAATACTTACGGTAGGAGTGGATTCAGATGGTGTCCCATCCACCGAAGTTTCCACCCCTTCCATCTTTGCAGGATCTTGAACATTGCTTCCAGCAGGAGTTTCAACTACCTCCACATTATCCTTGGGCTCCAATGAAACATCGGAGTCCTTGGATGAGGCAGTTTCTGCACCATCATTATTTTGTGTGTTGGGATCGTGCAGGATCTTACACAGACCCTTGCCAAAACCCCCAACAAACAATTCCAGGTTGGACTTTTTAATGAACTCGGCTGAACCAGAGTCCACCTCGAAGATCCACCTGACATAGTTGTCTTTAACAACTGTTTTGTCTCTAACCCTCCAGCTGATCGTGTTGGGCTGGGGTTGAGACGAGCAAGTCGTTTCAAGACTTTATCTTGCTCCAGGGTGTAGATATCCGTTGTCTTAAAGGCGATCTTCACCGGTTTCACAAGGTCTTTGAAGGGCAACACTGCAAGTTCAGAGTCACCTGCAGTGCGCCCATTGAAATGCAAATGTACAAAATCTGCAGCAAAATCATTGGTGCACTGGATAACCAGCGCACCATTTGAAAGACTGACAGCCGCAAATTGAGGTACGTTGTCGTTGGGGGGGGGGGGGGGGGATATCATCAATGATTGCATCGATGTCCCTTTGGATACCAATGGCATCATCCGGGGAAAGTTGATCCCCCGGGTAACCTTTCTTGGTGATAGCCAACTTAATGGCAGATGTAGCCTGGCTATAGGAGATTCTAGGTCTCTTGACCTGGGCTACATTAGATGGTGAAGGGGTGGAACCCTCCGATAGGACCCTCTTTGTAGATGGGGTGCCCTGCTGTCCATGTTCCAGGCTCTGTTGAAACTTGATGGCTCGCTGCCGGTTTCTTCGTTGCCGGCTGGACAGTTTTTTGGAAGTACCGGATGGACCAGGCACTTCAGTGTTCATTGCTACTGCAGTAGGTTCCTGAAAAACAGTTTTATTAGTGTTGTCTGCTGACTGTTTTTCAGGAGCAGAGACAGTTTCTGTGAGGGTTGGCTGCGTCCGGATATCCCGGGACGAGTCAACTTTTTGTTTTGGGCGGTTTTCACCGCCAGGTTTATGTTTATTTTTGTGTTTACCCGTGTTTAGGGAAACGGAGGGTAGGTAAACGGTCACCGCCCGAATTGACCCTCTCTACAGGCGGAAGGCAGAATTCAACGTGGTTTGCCAAGCCACGAGGGACCATTTGTAACAACCTATAACCCCGGTTGCCATATGGTAAGCCATATTTCCATCGGCACGGTTCCACACCTTAGATTTGGGTTGCCTTTCCTGGTTGGTCGAGAACCTTTCGGCTCTACTGACCAGCACCAGTTATGCCATGGAGCTTTTGGCACCCTCCTCTTTTCTCATCCGGGCTTGGGACCAGCAATGGCAGAGTTTTGAAGACTTTAGTTTGTGCCTATTAAAAATATCGGATATATATCAAATTATCACGATATTTTCGAACGTTGATAGTCTGCCTAGACCGCAAAAAAAAGCCAAAATGTATCTCTAAAATAGATTTTTACAATGCTTCAAGTATTCAAATTTGAAATCAAGTTTCTTTTTGCTTGATTCCATACATTTATATGTTTATTGCACAGTTCTTCTTCTCCCCAACATTTTACCTCATTACCATCCAACAGATTTGTTGACTGTCATGATCAGTAGGTGCAACTGGTAGCTCAAATAATTTTCAGCTGTACAGGGTTCGTACGGGTCATGGAAATCCTGGAAAGTCATGGGAAAAAAATAACAAAATTTCAGACCTGGAAAAGCCATGGAAAATTGAAATTTTCATTGAAAGTCATGGAAATTTATTTCAAGTCATGGAAAAATTTCCTGGACAAAGAGAAAGGAACAGTAGCTAAAGGAGCATTAGAAATTTTGAGTGATTTAACAGTATAGCACAAAAAAGCTATTAAAAGTGGAAAATTGAACGATCCAAAAATCAAATCTGAATTTTGAAATCTCATTACATCTATTTCTGTCGCAGCCCCTTGCCATTTTTTGCGATGTGATTTTCCTGCCTGGACATCACTTATTTTGAATTTTCTGTTATTTTCAACACTTCTTATGTTTCATATTTTGTAGTAGCAAAATTTCATGTTCTTAGTTTTGCCACGCCCACTCAAAAAAAAAGCAGTTCAATTGTATGCAAGTTCGATTCCATCACTCGTAAGGACTTAATTATTATATTTATTAGAGTTTATTTTAATTTGTTAAATGTTTTAGAAAATAAAGATCTTACGTCAAGCGATAGAATACAGAAAAAGAGGCATTCTAATGCTCTAAACCAGTAGTGCTCAATATACGGCACGCAAAACTAATCCATGCGACCCACTGCTATGTTCAATGTCGGGAATTAAACGTGTTCCTGAATTTCTGAACCTATTAATTTATATAAATTTGAAGGTATGCAAATTTGAAAACAAAACAAATATACTTTTGAATCAGAAGATTGATTCATTACTGAATGGGTTTTTTTAAAAAAGATCTGGTTTAGAAACATAAAGAACTAAACTATGTGGCTTTACTTCAAAGAACCAAAATACTGTCAAGTTACGTGGATGATTAAAGGCACTATTAATACCAAAAGGTAACTTTTGAAGGAAATTTATTGAAACTTAGTGATGACTCAATCAACCTTGTCCCATTCAATATCATTCTGTCTGTTTAAAAAAAATATCAGACATTTTAGCATCATCATATTCGCTTCACTGCATTTTTGATTTACTTAAATTTATATGATGAAAACAAATAAGAATAGTTTAGTTTTTTAAGTGTGCACTTATATTTTTTAAATTACTAGTAAGTGCTTCAATGAGGCTGTGGCATTCATATAGATGTTTTGCTAATGCTCATTTCCAAATATTGCCAAGTTTGAGATTAAATAGTGTTATTCTGTTCGTGTAACAAGGTCATGAAAACTTTCATTGAAGTCATGAAAAAGTCTTGGAAAAGTCATGGAATTTTTTCATCCAAATAGAGTATGAACCCTGGCTGTATTAGCTGACGTCAATGTTGTTAATCAAATAAGAATTTAGTGTGTAGAATTTATGCCTGCCCTTACCATCCTTACTCATAATGAGTTACTTTTTATGGAGCAATTTTGTTCATTTTATGCTTATATTAAGTGAACCTTTGTTTAAAACAGCAAAATGTTAATGAAAGTAGCCATATTTTATGTCTTATCAGCTGAAATACCTTAAAATATCATTACGATGAAGCACTTACTTAATTAAATGTGTGGATGGTAAAGAGAGACTGAGGATAAAGGATACTAAGTTCATTATTTTTAAGTGGCTGTGTGCCATGGTGGTGAGGCTTTGTCCTTCTATGCCTTGGTCCCAGTTCTAACCCCCAATGGCTAGTCGGTGAATTTTTGAGATGCAGAAAATCCTCAGCGCCCATTGTCGTATAATTATGTATCATGTAAAAGATCGCTAGGGTATTCATTTGGCTTTCAATACCGCCAGAAAAATTAAAATCCATTGTGCAGTTTTGCATCAAAGAGAGTCTATGTGCCACCATTTGAGGTAAAAACTGGGTGTCAAAATTATCTGCCTTTGATTCAGGTTGTCAACCATTTTATTTTCGCTTTTCCACGGTTACGCTTTTTGAATCCATTGTTTCTTTCCTTATTTTGCATTTCATTTCTTAAACTTGTTTTATTTCGTGTTTCCATGGTTATGCTTTTAAAGTCCATCTTTCGCATTTTAATTATATAACAATCTATAAAATATAATATAATAATCGCAAAGTAATTTATTATCTGTCGTCGTTGTTTGGAAGGGTAATTTTGCATGGTGTCTATTTTCTTTTATTTAAGCCTTCTTTTATTTATTATTATTTGATTTTTTTAATCTAATTTAATGATTTGACAAAAAGTTTTTAATTCCAAATAAACTTGAATTTTTTTTTTTTTTTTTTTTTGGAAAGGTGTGTACTCATCTTATACAAAGAAAAATGATCATTTCACATCAGAGGGGGAGGGGACATCAATTTTCTTTATTTAACGGACTTCCATCAAACTCTTAGCACGGGTATTGCTATGCGGGTACTGCTAGTATACAATATTTCTGTTTAAGCTCACTTTCTTAGAAAATATTTTAAAAAAAATTATTTTATCTTTTAGACAATCTTAGTTTTTTTGCTTGAAATAATTAAGAATTCAGCTGAAATATTTTACTAATGTATGTTTTCAACCAGTGCTGGGCGTATGGGGGAGCAAGATGCAGTCCTTGCCCTAGGCGGCCATTTCAACCTATTTCTGTGTGTATGTTTTAACTTGATATAAAAACTTGAAGGCAAGATGGGCAAGTGTGGCAGTTTCTAGCTTTTGCCCGTAAAAATCGAAGTTCTGGCACTGTTTTCAACTAATCATCATTATTTGAATTTGGAATTATTGTTTGATACAGGAAAGAATGCATAAAACATCAGGCTATTTTTATATTTAATGCAGGAGTTTTTAAAAAAAAAAAACTTTTTTTTTTTTTGAAAGGATAAAATGAATAGCATTTTTTTTAAAAGGTTTTTCTGAATTTGCATTTTCATTTCGTCTATAAGAAATATATTATTCATATTTGCTATTTTGTTTTTATCTGTATTTAATATTTTTGTAACTGAAGGAAGCTTTATACTTTTATACATTATTTTTTCCTCAGAGGTTTGACAGATGAAAGTGAAATATTAAAGTTTTTACAGCATGGAACTTTGGTTGGTCTGTTGCCTGTTCCACATCCTATTTTAATTCGAAAATATCAGGCTAATAGTGGTACAACCATGTGGTTCCGCACATACATGTGGGGAGTTATTTATTTACGGTGAGTTTAAAGCTGATTTTGCATGAAAAGATTTGTTGTTTGAACAATCAAGATTGCTTATTCTTTTCACTTTATACTGGCCTTGATGTCAGTTAATGTTAAGTAGTAATAAATTGACTTTATATATGCATTACTACTTTCTGGTTACTGTGTCATATTTAAATGGGTTAGTATTAGTGAGGCTTATGTCATGTGTCATAAGATTTAAGAAAAATTGAAAAGTAACAAATTTAAATTTAACATCTTAGTATTTTTCCTCACATTAAAATTACTTTGAATGTGATAAAATTCATAAGTAATAATTTGAATTAATTTTGCACTGTGGTACTATATTGTAACTTTCATTCAATGTAAAAACAATATGTTTGTTTCCGGGTTCGAATCCCGGCTCGGGCTTGGACGTACTTTCTCTCTCCTGTCCTTGTCCTTTCTTTGTGTGAATGTGTTGTTATGATGTAAATGGTTGCCTACCCTATAAACGGGTCCTTATGGTGTTTGTGTACTGTAGAAGTCAGACTTCACACCAAATTACGGTACAGTAGGAAAAGTGAAGCAGCGCACCCCAAATTGCCAGCCTAGCTGGCAAACGACAATAACAACATGTTTGTTTACCAATTATCTAATGTTTAAATTTGTTTACTATTCTGTCGCCGAAAATTCACTGTAACTCTAATAGAAATTTTCCCAATGTTTTTTTTTTTAACCTCAAATTTCTAAAACAAACCTTTTAGCCCTTTTGTGACGTCACAAATGATAAACTCTTCTTGAATGTTTACACAACATGCTATCTACTGCTGTGTGTATTCAATTTGTGTGCTAAATCGTACGTTTTCTTAATGAGAATGCAGAAGAATGAATAAATTTGTCACAGCTCAAATGGATAATCTTTCGAAAATTAGACGAATGACAAATTCTTGCTGAAGTAAAGCAAATGTTCTTTAATTCACTACATAACAATTCCACCTCTGTTACCCTTTACTTTCTGGTATTGTTCTCAGCAGTAGACTCATTAAGATGTATGTCTTATTTGGGTTCTTTTCCCGTAGTATATAACTTAGTAAAAGTTTTGATAAGTTTACTTAGTCAAAGTGTTTATAGTTTCATTAGTTTAAATTATTAATAATAGTGTTAGTATAGATCATCAAAAATCCCCATTACCTTTAGCAGAATCTTAAAATCAAAAATACAGCAGAATCCTCTAAGAGCACCTAAGGATATGAAATCATTTCTATAAAAATAATTAGGAATGCTTTAAAGTTTGCCACATGATATTTTTTTTTTCTTGAATGAAAAATGTTTTAGAATTGTCCAAAAATACAATGGCAATGGAATATACGGTGAGCATTAACCCTGTCACTTAAGAGTATGTTTTTTTATATTAATTTAGAGGGCCTAAAAATCAAAACTTTTATAACTTATATGAAATATTTAAACATTATAAAAAAGTTTTCAATGGGAAAAATAACAAAAATCGCTCAAGAGATTGTTTCCCGGAGCTTGCTTCCAAAGAACAGATCACATGACCTCAACGCTGGAAAAAGTTTTTTTAAAATCTCTGCTCTTTTTTCATGCAAATATCTTTTTTTTTTTTTTTTGGCAGTGAGCTTTTTAATAATAAGAGTATTTAGTAAAATAATGCACAGTCTGGTGGTGTTTTAACATCCATCTATTGATGATGTCATACGCCAAAGTACTATTTTCGAATATTTCACCTACTCATAGTTTAATTAATTTTTAATTTAGTAATGGGTTGATTTACAAGAAAATGGTTTTCAGAAATGGATTTTTCTCAAAGTCTTCTATATATAAACAATATTTTTTTTAAAAAAAAATGGGAAACTTCATTATTGACAGCTTGGTAATAAAAACCACTTTTTTTTTGTCTGATTTGGAATTTAAGATTTTTTTTATATATATATATATATATATAAAAAAACTTTCAGATTTTTTTGTTGCAAAATCTCTAGATGTTTTGCTACTTCAATTACTTTTTTTAATGGTTACTTTATTAGATCACATGGTAAAATTACTATATTGGAACAGTTTAGTGCTCAAGTTAATTTTTCATTTGCTACATCAGAATTGCTCTTGCACTGTTGCAATAATTGAGGTAGGGAAGAAAAAATAATTTAAAAAGTTGCCTGAACAAAAATAAAAGAACAGCTTTCTTAAAGGTTACAATTGCAATGTAAGGATTATTTATTTTGGTAATAATAATGATTGAGCATTTTTTAGCATTGAATTTTTGTAAGTAAAGTATTTTACTACATTCATTTATTGTAATCAACTAACTTGAAACTTATTATTATCGATTTGTATCAAATATTGCAGTTGCTTTGTTAATTTTATTTATTTATTTATTTTAAATATTATTCAAAAAATGTCATCATAAATCCTCAATAATAACATTGTTTTTTTTTTTTTTAGCAATGTTGATCCACCAATCTGGTATGATACAGATGTCAAGTTGTTTGAAATACAAAGAATTTAATGATTCTAAGAAATTTTGCTCTACGTTGTGGACATTCACGAGCAGTAATCGATTATTCCAAAAAAAAAAAGAAAAAACTATAATTACCTGTTGTTTCAGCCAATATTTGAAATTATCTTGAAATATTTTTTGGAAGTGGCATTGTGTAAAAATGTATTAGCTAACAATTATTTTTATAGAGATGGTATTGGGATTGAAAAAATTATATTTATTATATACCAAAGAATCATTTTGATCTCATATATTAGTTTTTAAATATGTCAGTTTTATTGAAATGTTTCAACAATTTTAAAAGTTTATTTAAATTTATGAGAAACCAAAAGTGCAATGCGTAAATATTATCATTATTATTGTTTTGAGCTTTGCTCTTTTGTTGATCAATTTTAGATTTATTTTAAACTCATTTAATTGCATTAAAATTTAGTCATTTTAACCTTAATGCATTATGAATAAATGTACTTCAATTCCAAATCTATATACATATATATTATCTATGTCTATATTGCATTTCCACTTGGCATTTCACAATTTGAATTTTTATTATTAATTTATGTTAGCACTGAGTGTTTGAAAGAGAAAAATATCTCCGGTGATTATATTCTAAGAAAAAAAAATCATTCTCTTCCTGTTTTTTTTCCCCTTAAATATTGTTTTATTTATGAGTATCTTGAATGTAACATTTAAATTTTTTAATGGAGAATACAGTATTTTGCTAATTATTCAAATATAAAACTGCAACATGAAATATTATTCATTGACTGCATAAAATAAACATACACAATTTATGGTTATATACAAAACTTTTAAAAATGCTTTAGGTGCTAATAATCTTTAGCTTGTATTTCAAATCAAAATAATCAGGTATCTGTTTTTCTCCTTTCAGCATATTTATAAATAAAACAACTGTATCCTTAAGTTTTAAGAATAACTGTGATGTTTATTACCTCTAGTACACCATTATGTTATTGATATTTGTTTGAAATTCAGTATTTTATAAGCACCTTTTTTGTACTTTTTGTTTATTAAGGTTTTGTACCTTTTGTTTATATGGTTTATGTGATCAAAATCTTTTTATGAAATAAAAGTTTGAAAAACAAAGTGAAATTATTTTACATTTTACAGGGTTTGTACGCTCCTTCAAAACTCTTTCAATTAGGTTCTTATGTAGTTCATAACTACATAATCTTCCTATATAACAGTAATTTAAAATACTTCGATCAATAACTTAATTTCGTCACAAGGGCGATTTTAATGTAATAGTGATTTTGTATATTTATTTTTTCTTCATAAAGATGTGATATACAAATCGATTATAGAAGTCATAAAAGTTGAAGTTGGAAATTTTATCAGGTGACTAAGACATTTCATAAGTGAAGTATATGTAGTTTTATGATTGTTGCTTTTCTCTCCACCACTCTCAGCAGCAAAAGTCAGTATATTAAATTATTATTTTAATACTCAAAAATACATAAGTAGATGTGATTGTGTTAAAAGAACAATTGCTTAGTAAATTGCAGTTTTGACATTGTAAAAAGGGTGTAAAAGGGGTCCACAAATGTCATGCCTTAAAGGGGGAGACGGGTTTATAAAATTGTGACAATGGTACGTGAGAAGGTAATAAAAAGTGACCTCATGCAGTTATTACAACAATATATTTGAAAAATCTAACATGTGAAAAGGGGAGCAGTAAGGTGAAATGCGACACTTTGTGACACAGTAGGTCGAATATGTTTAAAAAAAAAGCAGACCCCGAAGAGTTCCTATTTTTCCTACTTTTTAGAGCTCTCTCCTTATTTTCCTACTTTTTCCTTTTTTTTCCTACTTTTTCTTTCTTTAGTATAGCACTTCTAATTATGCATTGATTCTTATTTTTACAATGCTGCACCGATTAATTTTCTGCATGTTTTGATTTTGAAAAGTAAAAGAAACAAACTGATACTGAGCTTTTCATTGAATGACTACAGTAATTTCTGGAAGGAACGCCGCGGCGTTTGCTTGTTTAAAAGTTAAATTTTCGTAAGTGACTTTTTTGCCGTAGCAGCGTTTATGATCAACTTTTCTTTTTGTCGCCCCGACTTCAGTCCTACTGTTTTAACGAAACAATAAAGACATAGATACTGGCACATTCTGATGCTATTATATATTACTTACCCGTCAATTAGAAGCTTTAATTAAAGTAAACGGCCAACTGTTTAAAAAGTGCGGGAAAAGCCGAATTTCCTATTCGCCAATGAAGCCCTATTTAAACAGAAAGGCAATGTAAAACCTTAAAAGGAACGTCAGAAGCAAAAAATGAAAAGCCTGTACACTGTACATAGTTTATTGATGTTAGTACAAAATAAAAGCGACAGATTCGAGAAATTCGCAAAAAACGGACCACGTCAAAAATAATCGAGGAAACTAACTTTTTTCATACATAAATATGATTATTGTTCATTCTAAATCGTAAACATAATTATAAAATTTCATTTTCTTTCCTTGCAAGGAGTATTTGTAAAAAAAAAAAGAAAAAAAAAGGGCAAAATCTAAATGAGCAAAATGTTCCCGATTTTCGGAGAAAATCGGAATTTAATTCAAATTCCGTTTTTATTTCTTCTTATTTTTAAAAGTTGAGGGATAAAGCCACAAGCAAATATGTACTGTATTTTTTTTTAATATTTTTAATGGGGTATTTTCTACTCTTATATAACATCAATATCAAGGAGTTGCTCATGATTTTTAAGTGCTGCGTTTTTGGCAATGCGGCATTACTGAACATTTAAAATATTTATGACAGACTCTTACTCTTTTCGGGGTGCGGCAATTATACCGATGCATCGTATCTACTGCAAGTTATTGTACTTAGGGTGCCTGATCAAAGGGGGGGGAGAGATATACACTGGAGCACTGTTTATACGTTTCACTTTTATACGTTTTTATCATTTATAAGTTTTTTAAATTGGTTCCTGCAGAGTCAAATACACATTAACGTATATCTATTATACGTTTTTTCCTTTATACGCTTTTTTCATACAGTTCCTTCAAAAACGTATAAACGGTGCTTCACTGTATATGCAGGCATTTGATACCAGGTGCTCCCCGCTCACTCTCAATTTCGTGAACAATTTCCGAAGGAATATTTTTGTTGTATGGTGAGGATTGAGAAAAACTACATGCCTTCTCTTTAATGCATAGAGAAACATTAGAAACTGATCTTTGTCATCGATAAAAATGTTATGTTTACCATGCATGGATTTTTCTTTTTTTTCCCGTGACAAAAATTTTGGAACAAAGAGAGATAAAATCATCAGACAAATAAAACAATATTCGTTTTTATTGCTTGATTAAAATTAAAACTGGCCCGTCATTTTGATTTTTTCCCCGGGAATGGCTAGCAAAGGATGTATACTGAATGCAAATTTTATATGAAAACAACAAAAACCGCACAAACTTGTATTGCCTGGGAGGGGAGAAATTGACCCCACTGACCCCCATAAATGACGTGCCTCAAACAAAAGTTTTCTGTTGAATGCTAAAAATACGTAGCATAATACAAACCCTTTAGTTTACTTATTTCGTTATTTATTTAGTTTAATTATTTTATTACAAATTTTATGTCCAGTATTTAAGAACAAATTTATTTTAGATCTGCATATTCAGTCTTTTTCTTTTTTTTTTTTTTCAAATTCAAACATTTGCCAATGTTTATGCAAGAATGCATGTCAGCTGCTGATTATTTTTAACTAAAACTAATTTAATATTTGCTTTGCTTTTTGTATCATAGTTTATGACAACAGGAGCTGAAAGTTAGTATTTTCGACTGATAAATGGATGCTCTCGAAGAAATGTTTTCGTTTTTGACAAAACAAATCATTAACAAAAATGGTTTTATTGCACTAAAATATGAGTTTTATTATTATTATTACTATTGTTTCTCTATCACACTTAAAAATTTTATTACTGTATTGTTGAAAGGTGTTTCTTTGTTTGGATTTTATTTTCATATTTTTGTAATTAATATCTTAGTTTCCACCAGTTTATTTTTCATACTGATGATTGTCAGCTTCTCTTTCGTTTTGTTTTTTCGACTGGGTCTCTTTCATTAAATCCCTTCAATACTTCAAAAGTACTGTTAGTTTATTTGTGGGACAGTTTTAAATCAAAAATATCGTTAGTTTATTTTACATTAGAAATGAAATTTACGCTAAAGTTTTCCTCTTGACGTGTGTGTAGTCCTATATCTTCCTATTTTTTCCTACTTTTTAAAGTGATTTTGTTCCTACTTTTCCTTCTTTTTAAATTTTTGGTTCCTTATTTCCTACTTTTTCCCAACAGAAAATCACTTCGGGGTCTGAAAAAGTGTGACATCTTTTAAGGACAGCCCAAAATGACTCCTTCGTAATCTCATTTTACTCCTTCAAAACTCCTTAATTTTATTTTCTGCCATTTAGTATGAACCTTGATTTTAGGTAGCTATTGTCAGTTAGGTATGCTATGAAATAAAAGCCAAGTTCAAATTTTGAATCTTTACAACCTTGTATTCAAGATAAAATTTTTCTAAGAAAAAGAAATATGCAGTGAAAAGAAAAAAAAAAGATTTTAGGCTGAATTCATATTACTACATGCATGTATTTTTTTCTTTGTGAATATTTGTGAAAAATTGTATTACAATATTATATTACAACGTGAGTTCAAAATAGGCAAAATTTGAACTTAAACCCTTGTATTTGAAATTAATCCCCTTTTCCATAACATGGAAGATACATTATACAAAACTAATTTCATGAAAATATAATGAATTTGGTTTACAGCTTCAAATATCTTTACTGTGTTTTTATCAATGGCTACCAAGCAATTTACACAGCTTTTCAACAATTGTAATACAATTTACTTTAATATGAACTAAATTACAATGTTATGTACATAAATGAAAAATGAAGATATAGTTATAATAATTCCTCCATTTCTCTAAGAAACTGTTGGTATGCATCATCTTTAGTAGGTGCTGATATAGATGGATTTGCAACAGGTGTAGTTGATGGATAATTGTCTTTTGGTTCAACTAGAAAAAAAAATGCATTTTACAACACAAAATTTTTAATGGTACAACTATTATGTAAAAAAAAAAAAAGCACTTTTATTATGAAAATGGGACAAATGAAAACTTTTGAAATAAACTAATGTGGTGTAAAATAAAACAATTCACAGGGGCTAGAAAATGTTTATAGTTTAGAAGCATTTCTCAGTTTCAGAAAATGTTGTACTTTGCTGAGATATGAAATAAATAATAAGTAGAATAATTTTGTTATGATACAGGAAACTTTCAAGTAATAGCTACACATGAATTACCTTTTACTTTCACGTTATGAACAAAATTTCAGTTTGATGTAACTGGTAATAAATCACGGTTCTTTTATCTTTTTTGAATAAAAACCCCATAAATTTTTTTTTTATTTTTTTGGTTTTAACCGGGTTTACTTGGTTTACACTGATGAGCCAAATTATGACCACCCAGTCAATAACACGTTGTGCCACCTTTGGCCTACAAAACAGCTGCGACTCCCCTTAGCATGGATACCAAAAGATCTTGGTAGGCATCTGAAGATGGGTCATTTTACGGTATTCTTGACGTTTATGTAGAGTTGGTAGTGCGACCTTTTTTTGCAATAACTTTTTAATGACTGTTTGATTTGCAAATTATATTAATTTTAGTTGGTGTGTTGGTAGGAAAAGCTCAATAAAATAATATGCTAATCAAACAGTAAATTAAAAAGTTATGGCATAAAAAAGGTCATGTTACGGACTCTACACAAATGTCTAAATTACTGTGAAATGACCCAGATAGATTGAACCAAATGTTAATGCAGCGGTCAGATGGCGGTGCTTCAGCTCTAAGCTGCCATTCCATGAAATCCCAAATGTGCTCTATACGATTTAAATCCAGTGAATTTGGTGGCTAGGGCAGTAATTGGAATTCTTCATCATGCTGCTGGAACCATTCCAGCACATTCTAGCCTTGTGATATGGGGCGTTGTCCTGCTGGAAGATGCTATTTTCAGTTGGGAAGTCCGACGCCATGTATGGGTGCACCTGATCCGCCATGATGTTCAAATAGTCCACAGACGTCGTGGAATGTTCTAAAAAACTAAGGGCCGAAGAGCCTACCAGGAAAAATTCCCTTAAAACATACCAGCCTGTTTACGATCAACAGTACAAGACGGAAGCAACTGTTTGCATGGAAGACAGCAAACCCTGACGAGACCATCCATGTGATCAATGAGAAATCCCGATTCATTGGACCAGACAACTCTCTTAAAGTCATCCAAGGACCAGTCTCGATGTTCTCGGGCCCACTGTAGACATAGTGGGCGATGATGAGTGGTCAATAGAGGCATACGAGTGGGACATCTGCTGCGCAGTCTCATATTCAACTGTGTCCGCTGAACTGTATGTTTAGAAAAACTTCCACTCGCACCTGCATTGTATTGAGCTGTCAGTTCATCAACTGTCTGCCTCTGATTTTGTTTTACCATGCGGCCTAGTCTGCGACGTCTCTCATCTTTGATGACACGTTGCTATCCAACACCTTTACGTCTACTGTTGGTTTCACCGTCCTTTTCCCACTTCGCATAAATACTAACAACGGCAGATCGTGAACAATCTTCCAGTCTTGAGTTTCTGAGATATTCGTTTCGTTAAAAAAAAGTTAGCGGTGGTCATAATATGTTTTGGCTCTTCAGTATATATACTATTTGTAAGAAAATCAATTTGATTAAAAGAAAGTCATGAAGTTTTTATGGAGTAATTACTGATGAATGATGGACATTCACATTTGTACCTTATTTCTTAATGATTTCTTAAATAAATTAAAATAAATCATGTAATTTCATTTCCTCAAAATTAGAGCTTATATTGTTTGAAAAGCTTTAACTATTAAAAAAATTACTATACATAAATAGATCTTCACTTGAATAATCAAAGAAATAATTTAGGAGGAGTAATTAGAAATAACTAAGAATTAAATATTGGAAATTAATTTTCCCATTTGTTTAGCTTTTTATGATAAACAAATTAATAAAAAAAGATAAAATTAAAATCATGTACTCTTGAGCAAAATTTGTCAGACATAGAAATCATTTTGCAGTTTCTAGAAATTAATCTCAAATCTGATACACATTACATATGTTTAAAATCATTAAATCAACACATATTTCTTTTAAAGCTAAAAAAAATACAGATCATGTCTTAATGTATCAATGAGAACATATACAACGTGTTCCGTTTTAATCTGCAAGACTTTTATTTTTGCAACCGTTAGTCCTAGATGTACAGTGGCTCCCAAAAGTCTTCGTACACCTACTACTTTCAACGAAATAGGTCCCAATCTATTGGTTACAATTAATATTTCAGAATAGGTATTTAATTATAAGATCTATGATCAATTTTCAACAAACTACATGAAAAGATTTTTAAAAATATTAAAACTTTATTTTTTAAAAATCAAAAACCAAAAAGTGCCGGAAATTTTATCTCACAAAAGTCTTCGTACACTTTATAAAATGTCTATATATTATTGAATAATCTAACTTTTGATTAAGTTATTAATTAGTAGAATATCATAGAGTATTCATAACACCTTTTAAACCTCTGGGAAAAGATTTCATTCTTTTTTCTTTTTTTTTGCATAATTTCTGAGTACGTGTTCAACCACACTTCGAGTCTTACTGTTTCAAGCTCTATTTTTATTTTAAAGCGCTATTTTTGTAATCTAGCCTCCAGATATCTCTAAATACGTTACATTAAGTTGAAATCTGGAGATTGAGGGGTATTTTCTAAACTTTAGGACAATTTTCGAGGCAGTAGACGCAAACGTTGAAAACCGTGTGCTTCTTATCGTTATCTTGATAAAAAAAAGTTGTTTCCAATAACCAAATTTTTGGCTAAGAGTTCAAAATTGGTTTTTAAAATATTTAAAGGAACAGCATGATTCATTATTTCATCAAAAAATTACAAATTACCAAGTCCTGATGCTGATATGCACCCTCACACTAGAACACCTCCACCGTCCTGATTAACTGATCCAAATAAGTTCTTAAGATTAAGTTCCTAATTTTTCCTTCTACTTACAGTTAGACAGCAATTTAACCAAAAATGTTTAATTAATTTTTATCTGTAAGTAAGACGTGATTCGAAAACGTTTTTAGCTTATTTATCATTGATTTTCAGACAAAAAGCATAAGCTTTCTGTTTTTCGCACGACCAAGAAAATTTCTACGGGAATAGGTCCCATTTAATCCAGCTAATCAGAGAACTTGGCGAACAATTTTAGGTGAAAATTAAATGTAAAATGTTTCATTTAACTCTGCAGAAACTTTTACAGCACTCAAATGTGTATTTTTCATAAAGTTTTTAACTTTAAATCTCCGATTATGTTTTGTCAATTTTGCCGGTTCACCTTTTCTTACCTTGTTTTCGGTCCGATTCCTTTCTCTAAAGCATTTTATCAAGCACTTTACTATACAAACTAATAAATTAACTAATTTAGAGATATTTCAAACCAATTTACCCCTACTGTGGGGAAAAAATTCAAATTTTGAATGGTGTTTGCGGTTTTTTACGAATACCAGCCACTTTACAGTAATAAGCACAATATTAAGGAAAAAATAAACAAAAAATTAAAGCCAAATGACTTATAAGGGTCAACACAATGCAAAAATATTAATAAAACAGCATATGATAATTTTAATCATGAATTTATTCGAAAATATTTGAGTGTATGATGACTTTTGTGGCGTGTTATTTCTCTGTCTCTTCGTTTTCTGACCCATTTCAAAAAGAAGATCCGTCAATATTTTGAAAAAACCATTGGGATGTATTTAGAATGACATGGGAATGATGTGAAAAAATATTGGACTTCATATTCGAATTCAGTATCGAGTTATTTTGGTTTTACTAAAAAATTTCAAAGTGTACGAACACTTTTGGGAGCCACTGTATACATCCAATTGCAAAAATGTTCAAAATCAGATGATGAGTTTAGATATTGAAAGTTTGAAGTAAAAATAAAAATAGGTAAAAAAATACAAAATTTAACTTTTTATACGGGCTCCAGGTCCCCTAACTTATATTTAGGAAAATAATCCTCATTGAAAAATAATTCTAACATTAAAAGCTTGACATTGGTACGACCAATATTCGCGGAGATAAGAAAAGCAGTGTTTAGTGACTTACACCACTTTTCACTCACCGTCAATAACACCTTTTGGAGGGAAATACGTCGGTTTACAAGGGTTTAAAATTATATGTGTGCATGGAGTGTGGTTTTTCAAATTGTTCGAGGCTTTGTAGTGTGTGTTTCCGTATCATGGCATAACTTTTGCATTAATTTTAACTAACAATGACAAATTTAAATACTTTTTTTTTTATCTCCGACAGCCAGTCATTCTTCTGAAAGGGCGATAAGTTCTAATCTCATCTTCTGTATCGTCCCTAAAAACTTTAAACTCGAATATCTCCTTCAATTTTGGTCACACAAATGTCAAGTTTTTTGTGTCAATAATAGTTTTCAATGGAGATTATTTCTCTAAATATTAGTTAAAGGAATTAGGGCCTGTATAAAAAGTTACATTTTGTATTTTTTCACTCATTTTTCTTTTCAATTTTGAACGTTTTTGCAATTGTAAGTATACATCTAGGACTAACAGTTGCAAAAATCAAGGTCTTGCAGGTTAAAACGGAAACCTCTGTACATATATAGCAGGAATAGGCATTAAGAAAATCATTTTGTTTTTCATTATGGATATTATTTTTCTTGGTTTAATTTTAAATACATTTAGGAAACAATTTTACTTTAAAAAAAATATTTTAATCAAAAGCCTACAGTAAAAAGACAAGCTCTGAAGTCTTTTCCAACTATTATGCATTACTTACTTTCCATTGTACAAATCCAAATAATGAAAATACTTTTTTTAGCACATTTTAATAAAGACTTAATCGTAAAAATTAATGTTTATTGATTTTTCCACCACTCATACAGGGGGATTTCTTTTATCATATTGGGATCAAAACAGTTCTTTGAAATTTGAACATTTGGCATTAAATTTCACTGTAAGTGCAGAGTTGACAAGTATTTTCTGTATTCAAAATTTGATGCATCTTTTTTTTTTGCTCTGATTGTTTCCTGAATTTGGCATATATGTCAAAAGGAGTGTAGGGCACAACAATTTTCACGCCTACACTTTTAAGTGTTTTTGGACATCTTCAGTTTTTTCCCCCCTCTCCTCATTTAAAAACTCTCCAGATATTTTATATACACTACAGATTACATCAACGGTATTTGATCCATCTCAATAAATCTTTAAGTAATCAAGTAGTTATATGAAGTTTTGGTTAAAATATGCTTTCAAAAAGCATACAGTGCAAAGACTTTAGCGCTATTTTGAAATTTAAGAAAAAACTAGAAAAAAGACAACGAACCACTTAGATTTTTTCTCCATGTACTTTTAGAAAAACTTGGTACCGTGTATATATATGTACTGAATAAGACATGTTTCATTGTTCAGAAATGTTGCATTGACTTGAAAAATAAAAATTAATTAAAAGAACAAAACTATTTAGAAAACTTGCATTACATAAAAAATTAATTCTGCAATTTTATTAGTCTGTTATTTATCTCTAAAGCTTTACTGATTGCTTTGCATAAATTGGATTTTACATTTTCTAATAATGTGTTAAATTCATGATAACATTTTTTTGAGGAGGTTTGATGGTTGAAATGAAAAAAAAAAAAAACCTGTTCAAAAACACCAACATGGTTTTTCAAAAAAAACCATTTGGTTTGAACCACGGTTTAAACCAAACAACCCTATCATAAAACATTGAATGCCAATATAAAAAGTTGTGATAGTTTATGAGTTACATTTGTATGAAAATGAAACTTCTGCTACCCAGATTCAAAACAATAGAATATCAGAACTTTTTCAACAAAACTTGTCAATGAGCCATGAAAAACTAACGCATGAAGGTTAAAAAGAGTGAAGCATGTTATTCACATTCAATTTTCAACAAATCACTGGGCAAATCAATTTTCAACAACTTTGCAGATGTTATTGTACAATTATGTAACAATTTAAGGGTTATTAACACATTAAAACATTATGTTGATTTTTTAAATAGATCAAAAAATTAGAATAATCAATTATTTCAATATTTGAAAAGCAGTGAAAGCATTATCACACCCTTTAACCATTAAATTGTGACAAATATAAAACTTGGTGCTCAGAAAATCTTAAATTGGCCTTCTCACCCTAGCGACACAGTGGACAATAAGGTGAATCCTTTACTCCGATTCTATGCAGATGTTTTTGCAAATAGTCATGTCCGGTGATTGCACAAAACAAGCCACTCCAACAGACCAAGGCAATGAATTGGGGATTTTATTACTATTATTGAGCAGGGAATTTCACTTTTTACCCACAATTGCATCACTATATAAAAAAATCAAGCTATTTTTTAGTTTGTCAAAAACAAATTTGTTTAATAATGGGCAGAGGAGAATCTGGTTGGATCATCAGAGATCCAGCCTTAGCAAGTTGATCCGCCTGCTTATTTCCGAAAATGTCCCAATGACTTAGAATCCATTGGAGCGCAACCATTTCCCTAGTTTTCTTAAGCACAAACAGTTTCATTCTACAGGAGCAAAAAAGTGATGCAACAAAGAATTGATGTTGTTACATTTGGAAATATTTTTTTCTCCTTTTAACTTTAATATTCTAATTTTTTGACGCAATATAAACTGTCATCACCATAAACTTTCGGATTATTCCGTTTAAGATTTATTTTTAATAAAGTATATATGAAGTGTTAGGTACACTTTAAAGTCTAAAAAAGGGGGCACATTCATTTAAATACCTAATTTGCGCTTACATTTTGATAGATTAATCTTTTTCCCGAAAAGAGAAAATTTATTCTACTACACAGTTGACACCAGTTGATTGAATCAACCACTTTAATGAATCAAATAGTCGAAAACAGAACAAAATCCAGCTTTATTGAATCAGCCGCTTTATATAATCAAAACTGTTTAGAACAAATGTGATTCATATAAGCGGCGGCCACTGTATTTTAAATTTGGGTTGTAATAAAGAACATATACTTACATGTAGGTCCATTTTTGGATAAGCCTTTCTTCTGTCGATCTTCTCTCTTCACACGCAAAGTTGTAGGCATAAACCTCATAACATCTGCACTTAAGTTTCTAATTTGAGGCTTAGCTTCTATGGTTGCTGATCTTTGAGCTTCCTCTTCAGATGCAAGAACCTTGGGACGTTGCATCAAACTGGGTGGTGCACTTAGCACTGTAATATTTGACGCTGGTGCGGCAGTTGTAGTTGCATTTGTTCCCGGAGGCAACACTGATGAAGTTGTTGTGGTACTAGGTAAACGAGGTGGAGGAGCTGTAGGGGGTCGTAGTAGTCTAGGTGGTGGTAAACCTAAATTATAAAAAATTAAAGCATGCTGTAATAATGGGGGAAAAGTATTTTCTTAAGTGATTTTGATAGTAATATAAGCATTTGGATGGTTATTTTTATCTATTTATTTATTTATTTTCGGCCAGCTTTCCTTCTCTCCCCTCTCCACACATACAGAAAAAAAGAAATAACTTAAAATTAAGCTCATCAATTTTGATAAAACGCAAAATTTATCCATTAAACATATTAAATTTATCATCAGAGCCCAATTTAAACAATTTGACAACTATGGACACAGTAACTATTGGTGGCCTCTTTGTCAGACTTAAGTACTACATTCCAAACTAAAAGCTGACATGAGGATTCACTGAATATTTGATTACTATTCAGCAGTCATTATTTCAAATAGTATTTTAAGTGAAATGTGAAGTGTTAACAGCCCAAGCAGTTGCATTGTTGCTCAATTTAAATACATATCGAGTTATCTTCGTTATAGATGATAACATTTTATTTCTGGCTTATTTAGATAGATCTTCTAAATATGCTTATGGTACTTGATCAATAAAGTATAGTTTTATGATGTATGATTTACATTTTGAAAAGGCTTCTTTAAATTGCTTATTAGCATTAAAATCCATACCTCATGCTTACTTTTTTGTTTTTAATTTCAACTATTTTCATAGGGTGAGACCATAAAAATCTGCCACAGGAGTGACCCCGGTTAGCTAAGTCACAGTATAAAAATATATAAGGGCTGATTAAAGTTTGGAAAAGAAGGGGGAAAACTCTGTTAGTCAGTTTTTTTAAAGGGACGGTGCAATGATGCCTTCTAGTGGTTGCTGATGTATTCTTTTTGAATAGTTTACCATCTTTTGTACAAAACCCTGTAAGTCAACTGAATTATTTGTTTGAAAATAGGTGGTACAAGGGGGAAATTCCATCAGTCAAACATTCAAATGCCCCCTGCACCCTTCATGTATTATGCATGAAAATCATGGTTTTAAAAATCGCTTAAGAACAATTCTCTATCTTTGTTGTGAAACAAGGGGGCCCATATGCAAAGTTGTAAGGGGAGCTCAAATGCTTTCCCCATGGTTTAGCAGGGTATTTTTCCCATGGAAATTGATTTCAGTACAGATTCGAGTTATTAAAATTTTCCATTTTTAATAATCTATTCATTAACGTCTGAAGAAGAAATGTTTTAACATTTTTGCAAAGAAAAACGTATTAAAAGCAAGGAAGTTCTAAAATCTATAGGGGGTGCCTTGAGCTCCTCCCTTGCCCCCCATATGGGTGCCTTTGTAGTGAAAGACACCAAGATTTTGAAATATATATAAACACTTTCAACATTACTAGTGGCATTTAGTAATATTTCAACAATGACACTTATGTGCTATGTTAAATTGTAATTTTTATTTTATGATTGACATAAAACTGAACTACAACTTTAAAAAAACTGTAGGAAAAGTTATATTTTCACAATAAGAGACTAAAGATGACAAATCAAGCTATTTAAGTCGCACAAACTGATCTTACCTGGCGGAGGTCCTGGTGGCAAGCGAATCGGAGGTGCTCCAAGTCGTATGGGTAGACCAGGTGGAGGTAGTGTCGGTCTTCCCGGAGGAGGAGGAGGTACTCCAGGCGGTAACATACGAGGAGGTGGAGGTATACCTGCTCTCAAAGGAGGTGGCCTAAACATTACTGACACATTAGGTGGTGGTCCTAGTTTTAAAAATTGAGGGATTATTTGTATTTAGCAAGACGTAAGAGGAAAACAGTTTAATCCTGAACATTAATATTACAAATGAGACATTTTACAATGGTGGTTTGAAATAATATGTGCATTTTTTTTTTTTTAACTATGAAAATACCAATAAAGAATTAAGTAGAAGTGCCAAATTACAGGTAAAAATGGGGGAATCAACGTAACGTGGAACACTTGGCAGTTTCAAACCAGTCAAAAACAAAGCACTTATCTGCTTGTCAAATGTTGCCCAAATAAATATTGCTGTAATTTTAAACATTAATGATTAATTTTTAAACAAAACAAACTATTGAAGAGGATATAAATTGACATAAAAAGTGCCATTAAAATATGAGGAGCAAAAATAGGAACAGTTATTTAAGCAGGATTATAATAATAATAATTATTATTATTATTTTTATTTTTTTTTGTCAATATGACATGTTTCATGACTCTCCTGTAAAAATCAAAGGTTCAAAAAACACGCAAATAATTTCTCAGCAAATGAGAATCATTAAAAAAATTAATAAATAAAATAATACATTTCCCAACATATTTCTGAATTCCTTCTTTTTTTTAGTTTCAATGATATAAATTTTGATTCTTTCTTTTATTGTATTCAAATATTTCTAACTGGCAGCACAATGCCATTCTGTTATGAAGGTTGAAGTCATTTACATTACTAAAAATATTTCAAATTATACCTTGAGGTAATCCTTGTGGTCTTGGAGGAGGACCTGGTGGTAATGGTGTGGAGTGTGGCACTGGTGGAATAGGAATGTCTTCAAGTTTTGGTCGTTCAGTATCATCAGAAATTTCTTCAGGTGTATCCATATATTCTACATGTTTATCCTAAATAAGATATGTACATGAGTTTCAAAGTAAAATAATTTCCAGAAGAAAAAACTGAATGAATACTAAAACATTCTCTAAATCATTACATGATTACAATAAAAATTATAATGAATAAATAAATGTGTGGTAAATTTCTAGGTAACATGGAATGTTTCATGTTATGATAATTACTCTAATAAATTTGATAAAAACTGACTGAAAAAAAAACATCCAGCTCCTGGCATACATTAGAATTTTGACGTCTTGAATTCATATTCTGTTTTTTGCAATCACGAATCGCAATAGGATCCTACTTATTTGGTTTCTTGCTTCTACAAATAGAATGGAATAGAAATGGACAAGAAATTCCCATGATTCGTCATATTATGACAGATAATTTTCTAGACTAGGCAATACAAGGCCTATCTATGAAAAAAATGGTAACTAGGATATGATAACAAAGATTTGGTTATTACAGGCCAATTTGCACTTGTACACTTATCATAAAGATTACATTTACAGCATAACCGTTAAAGTATGTTTATTTCTTATCAACCTTAAATAATGGAAATTAGCAATCTGGAAATTTTGTATTTAGATGCAATTTTGTTATTTAAATTTTTCTATATAGGTAAAACTTTTTTTTTTTAAATGTAAAATCTGCTTAAGTTAAAATTTGGAAAAGAATGAATGCAAACAGCAGACAATTTATAACCAAACCATGATGACAAAAATCAGTCTCTCTAAATTAATATAAAAAACTACGAGCTAGACCTATTCTCATCGTCAAGGTAACCAGAAAAATCAAAGGAACATGAACTACAGTCAAGTGAGTACAATAAGCAATTTGCACATGCTCAAAAAAAGATTTTTTTTTTTTTTACTTTGTCTATTCTTAGATATGGAACACATGGATGCTGTTGAATCCAATCTAACCTGGAATTGAAGTGTTTAGAAAATGGGGGCAGTGGGATCCTAACATCGAATACAATAAATTTAATCTAGACTAAAAAAACTGCAACATTTCTGAAAAATTCTGTTCATATACATTATTATTAAGCAATGATGTTTTTTATTTCAAATGTGAAGCAAGATTTTCTTTTTTTTTTTTTTTTAATTTAAATTTTTAGCCTTCTTCCCACTGTGCATTTTATGATCCATTCAGACATCTGTCTTAGTTTGCGGTAAATAATGGTAGCAATAAACCATAAAAGTTATCAAAAGTAAATATTTCATTATGATTTTTAAAAACTGCAATCCAGTAGTTTTCCAAAAATGACCAATTAATTGTCAAATAATCTTTTTTCCTGCTATGTTCTGTAATGCTAACATTATTTTCTGTTTTTCAATAACCTTTAAAATAAACTCTTATCAAAATATTACTTTATTAATGTGGTTAGAATAGATATACAGGAAATGCTAAAATTATTGTTATCATTAAGTTAGGATGCCTAACTAAGAGTTAAACTTTAATGATGAACTTCATTTTAACCCTTTGAAGTAATAATAAACATTTAGATAAAAAAATAATTATGCTAAAACAAATGTTTCAAAAAATTAATAATAACATAAAATGCAATTAGTGTTCTGTAAACAGTTATTAAAAAAACTTTCTAAATAAACTAATTTGTCAGAAGTATTCTTACAATTTAACTTTTACCTTGGATTATGAAAAGAAAACTAGCAAAAAAGAACAAAATCAATTATTTACATTTTTGAGTAATATTCTGCTCTGAGCAAGTTCATATATTTGTACTCAGTGGATAGAAATGGTATAACATGGAAAAAGAAAACTATTCTGGGAAATTCGGTCGATCCAAGCATACAAAAGAGAATAAACAAGTTTCAGATAATAAAATGACCAGAAGATTTAATGATTGCACATTACTGAAGGGAAAATTGGATTAAAGTTTATTTTAATATTTAAATGAATAATTTACAACCATGTACCACAAACTAATTAAATCTAAAAAATATTTTATTTCAGTTTCATTGTTTATTTTTAGCATATTTTATTTTCAAGTGATTATTTGAACTGATTAAAATACTGATCTTCCTTTTTGTATGTATAAAGTGTATGCAATTGAAACAAATTAATGCAAAACCTTTTCCTTATCTCTTTCATCTTCAAAATCTGTAGTTTTTAAATGCTGAGCTTCTTTTTCATCAGCAAACCTTATTTTTCTTGATTTTCCTACAAATATTTTAAAAAAAAACAAATAATAATAACAATGACAGCAATAACATGTAAAATAACATTAAATTTTAAAACTTACACAAAAATCTCTAAAATAAGAACTTAATTTACCAAATTTGTCTTGAATAGTAGATTCGTTATCCTCTTCATTTAAAGCATCTAAGGGAAGGAAATATTTGTACCATTTGAATATAAATTTTATTTTAATTAACAAATTGTAACAAATATTTATTTAGTAATTATTAACATTCTAAGCAGTAAAGTGTACAAAACATTCAGAAACTCCATATTAAAAACTGATTGTGCAACTAAATACAAGTGAAATCATGTTACAACAAACAGCGATACAACTAAAGATCCCTTACAATGAACAAAATGTTTGGTCCCGTTTTAAATCCCATTAAGATTACGAATAAAAAATCTCCATTTTAACAAAGCGATTGTTTTCAAAAATTCGTTACAACGAAATGTTTTTCTCAGTGTCAGTTAGAATAGTTTTTTTATGCTGTTTTCGGAAACTAAAAAATGACTTTGCAAAATCATAACGAGAAAACTTCGTTTGTACTTTCGGAACAGAGCCAATCAAGGTGGAAATCCATTCATGCTGAAACGTAAGTTGATGTGTGACAACAAAAGCCAGTATCTAGCCAAGTGCTGTCGATTTGAGCACACTAAGCATAAAGCATCTTCTGAATTTGAAAGGGGGTCAGCAAGTTTTCAACTTTTCTTGTGGTGTAAGTGTCGTTCACAAATCAGAATCTTTTAAATTGTCCTCTGGGACCAAGTCTCTCATACAAAATAACACTTTTTGAGAAGATGACCAATGAATAAAATTTCAGTGTTCAATATCTTTCTCTTTGTTTTTCATAATAAATAATGTGTTAACTTATATTTTAGATTGTTAATAACAATAAATGTTGCAAATTTAAATTATATTGTCCCGTAGATGAAGATAGCGAAGACAATGTGAAAGCCAAATGAAGCGAATACTCGTTAGTCTCAACTCGAGATCTTTATTCAGAACCACGAATGACGTTACATCTGCTTATATACAACTTGACAAAGTGCTGCAACTTTCCAGACTCGGAAAGATACAGAAATTAATAGAACATTCGAGAAAATACGGGAAACAGTACAAATGAAATTTTAGTAAAATTCACTTTGCGCTAGTCGGGATTTGTGTTGGCCCTCGGGAAAAGGACCAACGGATGTGGAATGGTAAGTTCGTGAAGCAATGGAAACTGAATTTCAATTTAAATAACATTTTATTCAAAAACATGTGTAAAATGTAAATAGGCAAAACAAACATTCAACATTTATAAAATCAAATCCCCATAAACAAATTAAATATTTCCCTCAACATACATCAACAAGAAATATCACATTATTTGTTTTCTCTAAATTTCAGTTCTAAAACGTCCTCAATAAACAACCCTAAACAGCATGCCACATTTCCAAGAAAAAAACTATTTGAAAAATTTCATACCCTTGTAAGTCCACTCACAAGCACTTGGCACACAAAACATGAAGGCCACATCCATCAATAGGATGAACTTTTGAGTTGAAAAAACCACACGTCCACTCGTAGACGACAGACCATCCTCTGTCAATGGTCACTGCATTCCAGGCACACCCATACCACAGTAGAGGACTCCTCACCATGTGCAGTACAGGAAATTATTTACCTGGTTTCTTTGCCAAACAGGAGAACATTCAGTAGTACAGTCTATTAGAGGTCACCTCACCCTAATAGGGGACACACAGTCGAAGAAATGCCTCACCTTACACTGAACCCGTACGGTCCGACCAGCTTGGAACCTAGGATGAGCAGCTTCGGTCCTCCGGTCCTGTTAAGCCTATTTCAATACAACTCTTTCTTTCTACTTAATTTTATTTTCACAAAACCGCCTTCTAAACATAAGGTACTGTTTCAGAACTTATCCTGCACTTCAAGCAGGCAAAACGAACTTTAATTTTACATTTCTTCATTAAACTTCCACGTCCCCTGCGTGGACAAATCAACCAGAGCTCACATGCTCACATCAAAATAAACCGTCTGCAGAACGGAAGCAAATCATAAGAGATCGATTGATTGATTAACTTTCTATTTAAACTATCACTGTTTCCCCGACGCAATGACGTGACGTCATCAAAATTTGCATCTATTGCCTCTCAAAGCAACTCAACGCAGTTACTATTTTAACTGTTGCTATTTTAAATTATCTTCTTCACTGCTTTCAGCAGAAAGATCCTCAACTCTTGAGACCTGACGCCACATCCGCCGATGGGCGAAACACGTGATCGACATGTTGGGTGTTTAGTCACTTGGGGATTTCATACGTCTGCCGGATAATTTATGTCTTTTAAAACCGGGAATCTATTTTTCTCAGATTGGTTTGAATTTGCAGGTAAGTTTTAAGCAATTTAAAATACAGTCAAGCTTTTTACGAATCTCTCCAAGAACCAAAATAATGGCTTTTGCCAACAATTTGAACCCAGGTCGCTCGCGTGGGAGGCGAGAATTCTACCACTGAGCCAGTTTTCCACAGATGTAAAGTGCAAACTTCGCTACATTTCCCCCTTCTTAGGAAAAAACAGCGTTCCGCTGTAATCTGGACTGGCTTTGTGCAACAGGTCTCCTTGGATTTTTATATGGTTTTGCGTCATCTAGTTGTCTCTTCGGATCACAATAGGGTTTCAACCTCAGGACATGAACCACGTCTTTTCGACTTCGTCGTTTGCTTTTTTCCTCCAAACTTTGTACTTCGTATGTCAAGTCAGATAATCGTCCAGTTATTCTGTAAGGGCCGAAATAGCGTCTCAAGAGCTTTTTAGAGTCCAACTTTTCGTACTGGAGTAAAAACCCAAACTAAGTCACCGATATTGTAATTGACTGGTCCATGCATCTTATCATACCGCTGCTTATCTACCGCTTGTGCTTCCATAATGTGTAATTTCGCAAGCTGTCGAGCTTCCTCAGCCCTGGTGATCAGCTGTTGGACATAGTTGTCGTCATAACTCCATGTGTCGTAGGGAAGAATTACGTCGAGAGGGGTTTCGATATCTCGGCCATGTACGAGAAAGAAAGGGCTAAATCCCGTAGTGTCTTGTTTTGCCGAATTGTAGGCAAAAGTCACAAAGGGTAGGATGCTATCCCAGTTTCGCTGCTTGACGTCCACGTACATAGACAACATGTCTGCTAATGTTTTATTGAACCTCTCGATCAAACCATTGGTTTGTGGATGGTAAGCAGTCACAAGAAGATGAGACGTCTGGCACAGCTGGTTGATAGTTTTCACTAGATTAGATAAGAATGAATGTCCTCTATCACTTATCATTTCTTTCGGAGCACCATGCTTTAGTTTAATTTCTTCTACTAAAAACTGGGCGATTTCAGTGGCTTCAGCAGTTGGCAATGCTTTAGTAACTGTGAATCGCGTCAAGTAGTCTGTACAAATGACAATCCATCGGTTTCCGTGTCAAGTGACTGGAAAGCGTCCCAGCAAATCTATTCCAATTTCGGCAAATGGTATGTTGGGAGGTTTTATCGGATGAAGTTGTCCCGATGGCAGTTGAGGCGGATATTTCCGTCTTTGGCATTCTTTGCAGTGGGATACATATCGGTGCACGCTTCCATATAACCCCGGCCAATAGTACTTCCTTCTTATTCGGTCGTTTGGTTTGTTTTCGCAAACCCGAGATGCCCGGCGGTCGGGGCATCGTGAAGACTCATCAGGATATCCCGGCGAAGTTGTTTCGGTACTATTAGAAGCAATTGCTGTCCCATAGGATCATAGTTTTTCTTGTACAGGACATTGTTCCTCATTTGATAATTTTGATAATCGTTTCCTTTCTCGAGAGTGTTGATTATGGGTTTCAAGTGCTTATCCTTCAGTTGCTCCGCTCTCCTATAACCAGTAATAGCTGCAAGAGAGAGGATCTCATCACAATTTTCATCTATTCCTTCGAGGAGCGGTTTTCTTGACAAGCAATCAGCATCAAAGTGTTTGCGGCCGCTCTTATAAACGATGTTGATGTCGTACTCCTGCAACCTCAGAACCCAGCGTGCAAGTCTTCCCGATGGATCTTTGACATTGGCTAACTAGCACAGGGAGTGGTGATCCGTCACTACAGTGAATGGTCTTCCAAAGAGATATGGTCTGAACTTACTGATAGCCCAGATAACAGCAAGGCAATCTGGGCCTTGCTGTTCTCCGCCGTAGAGTAATTTTTTCGGCAGCCGTGAGAGATTTTGATGCGTAGGCTATTGGTTTCTCTTTACCATCTTGGATTTGTACTAGTACTGCACCGATGCCATATCCGCTAGCATCAGAATGTATCTTCGTTTCTGCGTTCGGTGAGAAATGACCCAAAACAGGCCCACTGGTCAATAATTTCTTGAGAGTTGAGAAAGACTCCTGTTGCGATCTTCCCCATGAAAATTTTGCATCTTTCTTCAATAAGTCATGCAGTGGCTTTGCGGTATCGGCGAAATCCTTGATAAACCCCCCTGCGATAATAGGAGCATAAACCTAGAAAACTTCAGACATCCTTGACATTTTCTAGAACAGGGAACTTGGTCACGGCAGCTGTCTTTTGGGGGTCAGGAAAGATTCCATGCTGGTCGACTAGATGCCCCAGTATCGTAAGTTTCTTTTTGCCGAAAGCCTATTTGTTGTTCATTTAGTGTTAGACCCACCTCTTGGATACATTTCAAAACTTTCCTCAAACGCAGTCGGTGCTCCTGGAAATTCGGTGCATACACAATAATGTCATTGAGATAGCAGAGGCAGATATTCCACTTGAGGCCCTGCAGTGCTGTGTCCATCATCTGCTCGAATGTAGCGGGAGCATTACACAAACCGAATGGCATGACTTTAAATTCGTTAAGTCCGTCTGGTGTCACAAATGCCATCTTTTCCTTGTCTGCTTTGTCCACTTCTATTTGCCAGTAATCTGACTTTAAATCCATTATAGAGAAAATCTTTGCACCGGCAAGACAATCTAAAGCATCATCAACGCCTGGTAGCGGGTAAACGTCTTTTTTGGTGGTTTTGTTTAGTCTTCTATAGTCGACACAATAGCGATAGTCTCCATTTTTCTTTTTGACAAGAACTACCGGAGCTGACCATGGGCTGCCTGAAGGCTGAATCACGTCTTCTTTTAACATCCGTTGAAATTAATCTTCAATTATGCATCTCCCAGTGGAGGATGTACGATAAGACCTCTGCTTGATTGGAGCGCTGTCACTCGTGTTGATCCTATGCTTTAGGGCTTTGCCTGTAGTCTTTTTCAATTCTCCATTAGGTTGAAAAATGTCACTAAATTCTTCTAGCAAATTCAATAGATCTTCTCTTTCGATAGAAGTCAACTCAGCGTCAGAAAGTTCTTTTAATTTCTCTCGGGTTATCCTCGTCCTGGCCCTGTGTCCCTTAGAGTTTCTTCGACTGTCATCTTTTAGGGAACAAATGACGTCGTTCTCTATTTTTGTTGTGCAGGCTATATTCATACCTTTCGGAATCAGTTGGTTTTGTCGAGAGAAGTTAGTTATCCATACTTTACAGCGACCATTCGCAACTTCTACAATTGATGCTGGGACAGATAGCTCTCTTTCGCACATCAGGAGTTTGCTACCGATAACTAAAGCTTCATCCATATCCAATCAAAGGCTTTTCTTCACTTGCAGCCTCACCTCCTGTATAGGTCGCTTGAATTAGTTTTCCTCGTCGCATCGGCGCGGGGGACAACTGGAACCGCGTAAAGGTGACTGTGATTGTCGGTGGTAAGGGGAACGTCGAGGATACGGCGAATTGCTTCTGAAACTGGTGGTAGTTGGCTGTGCATCACAACTTTGTATAGAGTCGGTATCTGCATCACAACGGGAGTTGAAAGTTCGTGCAGCTCTTGCATATTTGAAAATCTGCCGCCTTTCCTTACAGTACCTCAAAACATGTCCTGGGCGTCCACAATGGTAGCATAGGGGCACATTGTTGTCAGTTCTCCACAGATTTGTCTTGCGAACTAGGGCGGTGTTACTTCTGAATTCTTGGCTTGGCAGCGACCTACCTTGGCCTGATCATCTAGAAGTAGTGTTACGTCGAGAATGAGTATCGTTTCGTTTTGGAGCATTGAGTGGTGCTAAAGCTTCCATAACCTCTTCTCGGACCACAGATGCTATGTCCAATGGTTACTTTTGTTCATAACTCGGGCGGTATTGTGTTTCTGGCAGAATTTTCTTAATCTCTTCCCTTACAATTTCATGCACCAAAGATCTTATGTCACTTACATCTGTTTCTGTCGACAATGTAGAGACAGCAGATAGCCTCTGAAATCTTGGTCGGGTAATACGTCTGCGTTGAAGATTGTGTTTCTGGTAGAATTTTCTTAATCTCTTCCCTTACAATTTCATGCACCAAAGATCTTATGTCACTTATATCTGTTTCTGTCGACAATGTAGAGACAGCAGATAGCCTCTGAAATCTTGGTCGGGTAATACGTCTGCGTGGAAGATTTTCTATTTCACGACATCTTTTACAAATTTGTCGATCGTCTTAAAATCCTGCACTTACAGAATCTGGTATAAGTTCTCCACTATGCCTTTCATTAAATGGGCCAATTTCTCATTTTCTGGCATGGATGGATTAGCCGCCCGGCAGAGAGAAAGCACGTCTTGCATGTATGATTCTGACGATTCACCGTTTTGTTGTGCACGTGTAAGTAGTAGTCGCTCTGCTTCACGTCGTAGATCCTCTGTTCGGCAAAATGCATCGGTCAAAGATTTCTGGAACGTAGTCCAATCGGTAAAAATGTCCTCGTTGTTGTCAAACTACTGACGAGCCGTTCCGGCAAGATAAAATATAACGTTAACCAGGCGCATCTGATCATCCCTATGGTTATAAGTGGTGATTCTTTGAAAGTCCTTCAGTCACTTATTGGCATCTTGTTGATTGTCCCCAGAGAAAATACGGGGTTTCCTCGGGAGCTGGTACGTCAGGATCGGTACTGGCGCAGCACTAACAGGAATGGAACTGTCGTCAAAAGACGATTTCGATTCGGACCCCATTTCATCGGGCATTTTTCTTGGGTCCCTCTTTGTCTCTGGTAATAGACAGAATGCTGAGGAAATTCCTCGAACCCTCCGACTTGTGCGTATCTCTTCCGTTGTAGGGATTGTACTTGGCGCCTCCACCAAACTGTCACGTAGATGAAGATAGCGAAGACAATGTGAAAGCCAAATGAAGCGAATACTCGTTAGTCTCAACTCAAGATCTTTATTCAAAACCATGAATGAACGTCACATCTGCTTATATATAACTTGAGAAAGTGCTGGAACTTTCCAGACTCGGAAAGATATAGAAATTAATAGAACATTCAAGAAAATACAGGAAACAGTAGAAACAAAATTTTAGTAATTTTCACTTTGCGCTAGTCGGGATTTGAACCCGGGTCGCTCGCGTGGGAGGTGAGAATTCTACCACTGAGCCACCGTTATCCACGGATGGAAAGTGCGAACTTCGCTACAATATTAGAGTGCAGATTTGCAAAATCAACACTTATATACAAATCGAGAAACTTTTAAGACAATTCTGTTACAACACATTTTCTGTTACAATGAAATTTTCTTTCAGTAAATTGGAATTCATTGTAACAGGATTTCACTGTACTTAAATTTAATATTAATATTTTTACATGGTGGTTAAAACTAAAATGACAGTACTCAATGGCTCACAGTTCTGGTTTTTACTGTACGATTTAAATAAAATTTCAAGTCTACATTTGTAGATCATGGCACTCTTATTCCGAGCTCAATATTAAAAACTGGTTGTGTAACTAAATACTTAAATCTAATATTTACACTTTTACAATATGGTTAAAATTAAACTGACAGGCTTATAGATCTGGTTCCAAGGGTGCAGAAAATATTTTCAATGCCAACATTTCTCTCAATCCATTTAAAAAATTCCCCAAAATTTTATAATTCAAGCTTCAGATAAAAATTCTGTATCACCGAAGGTACAGAGAATTTTGAAATATACAAATTGCATATTTAAAATCTTTAGATTGAACTTGTAGTTTGTCTAGGTTTAGGTACTTGAAAAGTAAATTAAGGAAATACATGTAAGTTATAATCTAAGTTGTATATCTAATATTTATTAATAAATGCAAATAGATGATAAAAATGCAAAAAAATAAAAGATTTGCAGCTTTACTGCACAATCTGAATACTGAAAGCAACTGCGCTTTACTTTCCGACGGCAGTATATGTTACTGACTACATTTTGAACATGCAATAATTATTCCTTAATGCAAAAAAAAAAAAAAAAAATGTAACAATAAAATTGTACATTGTACTGTTTGGTTCTTATAACCAAAATATTTTAAGCTATCGTAACTAAACATATAATAGTAAACAAAAAGCATGATTACACCAAAGCATAGCTAGTTAAAAGAACTATTTTCCACAAAAAAACCATTGTATTACCATCATCATTCTCCTCTTCATCACTTGAAAGGTCAGGCACAGGACCAGGAGGTATCCCAGGAGCTCTTAAACTACTGGTATATGATTCTGGTTGCTGACTATAATTAAAACAGCACTATTTTATTATTATTATTTATACTCTTTTCAAATTCATAATGCGTTTGAAACATTATAAAATTATTCATCATACAGAAATATTTTGAACAAACACACCAGATGGTTATTGTACATGTCAACTTTAAAATTATACCAAAGAATCTGTTTTATACAAAAAAAAAAAAAAAAGAATAAAACAATGTAGGATTGTGTTTATCTTATGGAAAAAGAAATATTAAATATTAAAACAAAAAAATTAAAGATAAATTATTTTTTCTCTAAAACCTGAATAGTTGTCCTTTAATGAGCTTCTTACAGTAAAATGAATGCTTAATTTTTATTAAACAGTGCATACATTCAATGCCAAACTATCACAGCTTTAAAAGAAATACTAACCGACACTGACAAACATAAAATAAAATAAACAAAGAATTAAAAAAGGTAGCAAACCTGAACACCGGAGTTTTCTTCAATATTGAATGTGGTATTATAGTTGTATCAATTTCAGGCATGATTTCCATTTCACTTGGAAGAGGAATTTGTGAAGTCACTATGATAAAAAATAAGTTAAAGTAAACAGAAATGTTTCAATTTTGCAATTTTCATATATTTATTGTAAATATCTTTGCTTGTTCTTATTATGAAAGATTATTGTTTTTCTGAAAGAATCATTATATTTTAGAATCTATATTTTTCACTGAAAAATATTTTTTCAAGCTATTTCAGTACTTTGATGTTTATATATGTTTTTCAAATGAAAAACTTGCCTTCATTCCATATTAAAGAATATATATAAAAGTACAATAGAACCTTGATTACCCCAGCTAACTGGGACTGTTAGTGCCTCGAATGTCGGAAATCTTGGTTATAAGGCACTGCATATGAAAACTTGTCAGAATCGCGAATTTTTAAAATGCATTAATTAAAAATACAATAGAATGTTTTTATTAGATGAAAATAGTTTTACAGCTAAAAAACTCAAATAGGAAAACAACTTGTAGAAAGTTTTAAAAAATAAATTGATATTTTTTCAATGACAAGTTAACTATTGAAAGATTCGTTTAACAAAGAGAACAAATTTCCAGAAAATATTTTTATTTTTAAATTGAAATTTCATCATTTTATTGAATTAAATGGTTTAAAAACTAAAACATTATTTAAAAAAAATGTTGAACTTCAGAAAAATTAACTTAAAGTGCACTTAATTACAATTAAAAGTCTTTTTTTGCTTTATTTCAAAGATAAAACTAAATGGCTTTAAGCATGCTATTTTTATTATCCGTAAACACCTTCTAGTAACAATTGGGCTTCTACCCACTTTCTTCACAGAATAAACTGTGGAATTATCTCCTTTGTTATCCAACAAAAAGTTTACCTTCGCAATTTTATATTATATTGCATGTTTAAATGATAGTTTCAGAAAGATTTAGCTGAGGTGGAAATCTTTCTAAATTAAAATATGGAAAAGGATTTAAGAATAAACTAAAAATGAAATATTCCGATGGAGTTTAAGAATAACAATAACACACATATTTGAATTTAAGAACTTAAAATTATCAGATTCATCCTAAGTTCAACTTTTAACAATAATTTAGCTATTAGTGGATACAGTAGAACATTATAATTATTATTAGTGGATACAGTTTATTAGATACAGTGGAACCTCGATAATTCGACACGTTATTAAACCGTTAGTTTTTAAACCGTTTAATTTTTTCCCGTCAAGGGAACATGAAAACATGCCGATTTCAGCGGATATCAACTTACTGAGGTGACATCAGTAAGTTGTCACCTCAGGGCTTACTGAGTCACTTACTGAGGTGACATTATTTTAACTCCTAAAGAGTTTCTGTATCACCTACTTACTAATGTTAACGTTCACAATCTAAAAACTAATTGTAGTAAATAGTATTTATTTTCGGTTTCTTTCTTTGAAAAGTACATAATAAAATCACTAATATTACCTGAATACCTTGTGAGGAATAAATACATGATTTTCGAAAAGAAGTGAAAAAGCTTCTTGTAAGTCAGGTCTGTTAAGATAAAAAGTTTTGTCTACAACATATGAGCAGTATGTGCAAAACATGTCATGGTGCCTTCTTTCTCTAGAGCAGCAGTAGGCTTCCCGTCGATCACATTCAACGGGTCGATCTTGAGTCCGTTTTCAGTCGATAGTGACAACATTCTGGATCATGTTTTTTGTCAGGCCAACTTAAATAAAAGTTATTTTCTGGGAAAAAATTGGGCTCAACTTCTTAATCAAAAGTTATTTGATTTCCCTTCCAAACTTTTTTTGAATTGCTGGAAGAACCATAACTTTTAAAATTAATTAAAGCTACTTTTTGCCTTTTGTTCTTGAAAAATCTCCATAAAAGTTACTATATAACTTTATAGAAGTTACTATATAATAGATTACAAATAAAAATTAGTATGGATGTTTCACAAATTTTTAAAGTGGGAAAATGTTTTGAATGGGCTGTTGCCAGTTACCAGAAAGGAGGATCATCCCCCCTCCCCCAACAAGTCAATCTTATTGTTCACCAAACTTAGGAAGTTGATTGGCAGTTAATATATGTTGCCTATTGCTGCTCTAGAGGATTTCCATGGGTACATTTATCCTACCCTTTTAGAATTGTTCTAACAGCACAGAGTGAGTAGACTGGATTGAATTCTCTCGAAATATGAAAGAATGTCGATAACAGAAATTGGACTACAAAAGCAGTTGAATGTCGACTTATAGGGGTTTTGCAAATGTGTGTCGAGTTAGGGAGGTTTCTGCCCACTGAAATTAGCATTGGGCTATCCATAAGAAAAATAAATGTCAAGTTATGGGGGTAGTCAAGCTATCCGTGTGTCGAGTTACCAAAGTTTCTATGTGTACCAAAAATCATTTAAAACATTATTTGATCAAAATTTGGTATTAAAACAAAAAGTAAATCTTTATAAAGAACAAAAGACGGCTCAAAACTTACAAAACAATGGTATTTCTGGGGTGTCAGGTAAAGGGATTTCATCGACTTGCACTTGCTGTGCAATGCGAACAGATTCTAGAGAAGAAAAAAGTTAATATTTTGCATTGAAAAAACAAAACAGTACACTACATCAATTTAAAGAGCTGATAATTACTATTTAAATATATTAACAATTAATTAGTTACCAAAATACTTCACAAGAATCGATCGTTTGGCTTCATATTCTAATTCAAGTTTTTTCAATTCATTGAATCGTTCTCTATCTTCTTTGAACTGCAAGTTATTTAAAAAAAATCAGACAAAGCAACACATAGAAATATTAATACAACTTACAGATTTTTTTTTTTTTTTTTCAAAATGAATTAATCTTTACAATTGTTATAACTTAATAAAAATGGTTATAAATATAATCTGGTGTTTAGTGAATGCTTTCAGTTTTTTAAACATTACCAGTCTGTAGTAAGTAAAAATCTTTTTAAAAAAAATAGATTCATTTTAAAATGTTAAACTCAAGGTTCTTAAAAGGGTCAGTCTCCAAAAAACGTAACTTTTGAATGCAAATATTTTTAAATTTCGAAACTTTTTTTTTTGCATTTTTACATGAATGTTTTCTACTAGAAGTAACCACAAACAATGGCCCAGCTAAGTTACAATTATTTTATTTTACTCATTAATAAAAATAATTATAATGCCTTGTTCATAGAAATAAAAAAAAAACTTTTAATATTTAAAAATCGAGGCTAATTTAATATCAAAGTAGTTATTTTGTTAATTGTGGAAACAATGAGCTATTTTAATTATTAGTGGGAATTTAATATTAAGCTCTCTTAATTAAAGTACGGCTTAATTAGTAGTTATCGTTTTAGTTTAAATGTGTGTTAAAAATAGTATTTAGTAAATTTGATAACATACTGGCAATTTATAATTGTGGTAGAATGCCTAAGATTGATGTATTCAACCTCCATCATTTATTTTCACCTCAAAAATAATGACATTGATATGGTATGTCACGGAGGTGAGGAATTTTCCATTAATATAGGCCTAATGGATACATTTTTCAGGGAAATATATTTTTTCATTGTAGCTACACTCTGCAGAGGTCAAGCACATGAAAACATGTTCACTTCTTTTTTTACATTAATCTACATCTCTGAAATTTGAGTTCACGGAGGTGAGAAGTCAGAATAACCACACTAAGATTTTACAACAAAATCTATAACTCCTAGTTTTTTGACAAAAACCTCACAACTTCAACTATGGCTGAAAATAAACAGGGGGGTTCCCCTGAAAATTTGATGTCATTACTGCCACGTGTTAATGAGGAATGGCATTTTAAGTTTGGGAAATGGAGGTGAGCAATTTTTGTGTGACATGACTACTTATCCTAAAAAAATGAACTAAAATACAATATTAAAAAATTAAATATACTTAAACAATAAGTATTTGAGACACTTGTGAAAGGAATAAGAAATAAATAAATAAATACTTTTAATTAAACAAGTTATTAAGCAACATAAACAACTACACCAGGTGTGTGACATGCCACGGAGGTGAGAATTCACATGTTGTGTACCAAAAATATACTAAAATAAAAATTATTGTTAAAAAAATGTTGGCAGGTTTAAATAGATATATTTTTGATGAAATTAAAAAGCTTTGTTGAATAAATTGTTCCTTAAAGATTTTTCTGCAAAAGGCATGTGACAAAAAAGTTACACTTTTTGAAGAATGACCCATAAGTGTTTGCAGACAATAAAACGTAACAAAGCAAAAAAAAAAAAAAAAAAAAAAAACAGCAACAAAACTCAATAATGAAAGATTTTTTTTTCTTTAATTTTATTTTTAGCTTGGCTTACCATATTTTCTTGGGTTCAAACCCAGATATATTTTTGATGAACTCATTAATACAGTAGTCTGCTTAATAGGATACACTGATATTGATAATAACACCTGACTGATAGCAATAAATGAATCATAAAGTTAGATAAAAATGTACCAATTTATGCTTTTCTTTGAGTTCCATTTTCTCTGCAATACAACTGTTGAACCAATTTTTTTCCCCATCGGGGAGAAAAATTGATTCACAAGTTGCATTGCCAAGAAAAGGGAACGAACTCAATCAATGACCTAACACGGTCTTGCCCGTGAGAGGGTTAATCCTTGTATCCTGAAGAAAGTGATCTATATGATTGCTGAATCTTGGAATCGGGTTTCTGAGAGTACTCTCCGGAAAGTCGTGGAAGAATTTGTGGCCTGCAAATTGTGATTTCTTGGATCACACCTTGAATCAGAAGGAGGTATGAACGAGAATGAAAGAGAAAATAGCACACCTGACAATTTTGTGAACTTGTTCAAAATAATTGATGGTTGCCTAGATGTGGATATCAGTGATGTTAACAACTGGTTAGAAACAGAAAACAATCAAGGTTATACATCACTTACAGATGACGAAATAATCGCATGATGTAGAAATAAAGAAAATGATGATGATCAAGTCAAAAACACAATTATCAGTGATGATAAACCAAAAGTTACGAGCCATCATGAAGCAACATCTCATTTAGAACAATTAATGAGTTACTTTGAGCGTCAGGTGGAGACAACACCCAATGAAATACTTATGCTCAAGTGGCTGCGTGACCCTGCGACCCACAAAAGGTACCGTACTGAACTGTCACAGCAGAATATTACAGACTTTGTAATAACAAAGTAAACATGATTACTGTTAATGAGTAATTCTATGTGTTTCATATAAAGGTGATTTCCAATATGATTTATTTTATTATTTTTTTTTTTCATTCTCTGAATAATCCTGATTTTCAATATTCCGGATTGGGTCCGATTCCAATTAATCCGAATTATCGGGGGAAAACCAAAAAGTGCCGGAAATTTTATGTCACAAAAGTCTTTGTACACTTTATAAAATGTCTATATATTATTGAATAATCTAACTTTTTATTAAGTTATTAATTAGTAGAATATCATAGTGTATTCATAACACCTTTTAAACGTCTTCATTCTTTTTCTTTGCGTAAATTCTGAGTAAGTGTTCAACCACACTTCGAGTCTTACTGTTTCTCGCTCTATTTTCGTTTTAAAGCTGTATTTTCGTAATCAAGCCTATAGATATCTCTAAATACGTTACATTAAGTTCAAATCTGGAGATTGAGGGGGTATTTTCTAAATTTTAGGACAATTTTTGAGGCACTAGACGTAAACGTTAAAAACCGTGTGCTTCATATCGTTATCTTGATAAAAAACAAAGTTGTTTCCAATAACCAAATTTTTGGGTAAGAGTTCAAAATTGGTTTTTAAAATATTTAAAGGAACAGCATGATTCATTATTTAATCGAAAAATTCAAAACTACCAAGTCCTGATGCTGATATGCACCTTCACACTAGAACACCTCCACCGTCGTCATTAACTGATCCAACTAAGTTCTTAAAATTAAGTTCCTAATTTTTTCTTTTACTTACAATTATGCAACAACTTAACCAAAAATGTTAAATTCATTTTTATCTGTAAGTAAGACGTAATTCTAAAACGTTTTGAGGTTATTTAGCCTTGATTTTGCAACGAAAAGCATAAGCTTTCTGTTTTTCGCACGACTAAGAAAATTTCTGCGGGAAGAGGCCCCATTTAATATAGCTAATCAGAGAACTTGGCGAAAAATTTTAGGTGAAAATAAAACGTAAAATTTTTCTTTTAACTCTGTAGAAACTTTTACAGCACTCAAATGTGTATTTTTCATAATTTTTTCAACTTTAAATCTCCGATTACGTTTTGCCAACTTTGCCGGTTGACCTTTTCTTACCTTGTTTTCGGTCCGATTCTTTTGTTTAAAGCATTTTATCAAGTATTCTAATATACAAACAAATAAATTAACTAATTTAGAGTCATTTCAAACCAATTTACCAACACTGTGGGAAAAAAATTCAAATTTTGAATGGTGTTTGCGTTTTTTTTACGAATACCAGCGATTTTATAGCAATAAGCACAATATTAAGGAATAAATAAACAAAAAAATAAAGCCAAATGGCTTATAAGGGTCAACACAATGCAAAAATATTAATAAAACGGCATATGATAATTTTAATCATGAATTTATTCGAAAATATTTGAGTGTACGATGACTTTTGTGGAGTGTTATTTCTCTGTCTCTTCGTTTTCTGACCCATTTCAAAAAGAAGATCCGTCAATATTTTGAAAAAACCAACGAGTTGTATTTAGAATGACATAGGAATGATATGAAAAAATATTGGACTCCATATTCAAATTCAGTTTCGAGTTATTTTGGTTTTACTAAAAAATTTCAAAGTGTACGAACACTTTTGGGAGCCACTGTATGTTGTTTACAGGAGAAAAAAAATGCAATGATTACAGAAAAACATTGTGGCTTCGGTAATGCCCACCAACAACAAGCTCTGATGGCGACTGCCCATGGACAGCAGATGCTAACTTCACTATTTCTGGAGGAAATGACTTGGAAAAAATGGCAAGGTTACTTCAAAAAATAAATAAAATATCCCCAAAGTTTAAACAAATTCTATTTCTTTCCTGTTAAAAAAATTCACGAAAAACACTTAACTTCAAAGTTTAAATTCTGTCAAAGAAACTAAGCATTAAAAATTAGACTCAGTTAGACATACTTACATAGAGTCTCATCACTCTATCCCAGGTTTCTTTCAACTTTTTTCGTTTATCTTTCAGTACTTTTTCATTCAGCAAAGGAGGTGCATTAACATTATACTCTAAAATAAAAAATGTTACAAATGAAAAGTATCAGCAAAAGACAACTAAAAAAACACAATAGTGAGTACACTCACATGTTTTTGTGTGGTCGTTTTTTCTTTCTTTTGGTGATTTTTTTTTTTTTTTTGGTGTGGAATATGAAAATTTCAATCATATTGGATTTCTATAAAACAAGTGGTAAAATTTTCAATTGACAAATGCGATTTTAAACCAGTTTACCACTAGAAAATTCATATAGAGTCAAACTACAAAGGATAACACACCCTGCACAGGAGGCAACATAGTTAAATCAACTTAAGAACAGGTGGTTATTAGGAAGTGTAACCAGGTAGAAATGTGAAGGAATCGTCCGGCATCCTTCACACGACAGTCAACTTTTTAAGCACATGCGCCTCTAACCGATTTTATCCCAATGAGTAGAATCAACTAAAAGGACATGGCCAAAGTATTCTCTCAATACACGAATCAACTTGGTTCAGTTTTAACAGTGTTGTGGAGCAACTGCTTGAATAAATTCGGCTAAGTCAAGTGACGTGAGAAATGAAATTATGTTTCTTATATACCCTTTATTTTTGAGGAAAAAAAAAGTTGATTCAGCTAATTTGCCTCAAACACTATAAATTTGCAACAAAAACCACTAGTCGGCAGTTAACTTTTACGAAAAATTGATTTAACTAACCACCTTGTGTGTAGAAGGCCTAGTGGTTAAAAGTTTTGTATCTGTACTTACAAAATAAGTACCTATGTAAATAAAATATTGAAAAATGTTTACATGTGTATTTTCTAAATCTGATTATAAAAGTTTTGGCGAGATTCCAAGTATCTGCCGTGTGTTTTCTTTCAAAAAAGCAATTCCCTCTTATTTTATAAGGTTTTGAGTTACCTTCATCATGAGACAGTTTTTATGAGATCCCTATTAACCACACAATTTAATTAATTTAGTTTTTTAATTTTGTGGCGAAAACTATTTTTTAAATGTTCCAAATGGATTTTTCGAGTGTTTTTTTTAATGCTGTCCCTATCATGGGTGCAAGTTTGGTGATGTGTTCAAGACGGAAAATATTTTCAGCCCCCCGCCTCAAGCATGCGTGCTTAAGGAAAAATTTATGTGTGTAAATGTTGTAGATTTTAACAATGCCAGTTTTGGAATCTGATTTAAGTTTTAAGCTTTTGACTTTTCTAACAACACAAACTTAGTTTAGATTGTAACATTTAAGCGTTTTGATATTGTAATTCCAAAAACCTAAAAGCCGCCAATAACGGGGACTCTTGGGGGTTTCTCTCCAGAATTTTTTTTCAAATTGAAGTCCAAAAAACGCAATAGTAGGCCATTTCGATAAAGTTTAGGGAAAGAAGGGGTTCAGGGACTCTCTAACATCATTTTTTTCAAACTGATTGCCTCAAAATCACAATATTAGGCGACTTTCAAAAATATTAGGTTGGGGGGGGGGGCTCTGGACTCTCCTCGAAATTGAAGCTTTAAAAACGAAATTGTACTCCATCTTTCATAACGTTTATACGCTTTTTGAATGCATTATCGAAGGGATGGAGTTCAGGAACTCTCCTTCGGCAATATTTCGAAATTGAAGTTCCAAAAGCGCAATTTTAGACGATGTTGGATAGGGCTAAAAGCGTTCGGGGCTCCCCGCCGTTAGTGTTTTGCCAATCGCAAACATTTTTATTGCAGCAATAAAATCGCTTGGGATATAAGATTTTTCACTTTTGCAACATAAATCAATTCTGATCGGAAAGTCTACCCAAGTTAGTGCCAATTTAACCAGAAAAGAAGGAAAGGTGGGGAAGGGTATGGGCGACTAATGATAATAAACTGGCACCATTCCCCCATAGTCTTCATTTGGAAATAAATTATTTCGTAAGATAGCAGGTGGAGAAATTAGCCATAAAAAAAAAACCCACTTCAGTGAAGTAGATACATTTTTTAAACGAGGTATACTTTCCAATATTCATTAATTTAAAAAAATCAATAGGGGAACTGAATCCTCACCCCAGGGAGGGCCGCCGACTCACATCCCTCTTAAATCACTCAAATATAGCCTAAAGTGGCATTTTAAATATTTCAGCTTCGAAAAATTTTCGGAAGAGAACTCCTGAACCCCTTCTTCTGAATTTACCACAAATATCCTAAATTTGAGTTTTAAGAGGCTTCAGTTTCTAATACTTTTTTTTTCTAGGAACAGTACCCCCCTTACCTATATACATGACTTATGACCGCCTAAAAGTTTTAATATTTTAATTTCGGAAACTTTTTGAAAGAAGCTTCCAACTCCCTTCCTCCTTAAGTTATCTAAAGATATCCCAAAACAGAGTTCTTAAAATTTCAGAAACAGAAATATTTCGGGCTGGGCAGCGGAATACCCCAACCCCCCTCTCTTTGTGTTTATTAAAGCAGTATAAGTTTGTGTTTAAGATTTATTTTTCTATTGAAAGAGCAACTCCCCTCCCTACATCACCAAAGACAACCCGAAGTTTTAATACTTCAATTTCGAAAATGTTCCGAGAAAAACCCCCGAATTCCCAAACTCTTAACTCACTCAAAAATAGCCAAATTAACAGTTTAATACTTCAGCATGGAGAAATTTTCAGGGAAGACACCCCCCCCCCCCCCCCCCCCGCCGAACTTCTTCCCCTAAGTTCACTAAATTTGACTTAAATTTGCGATTTCCCCTATTCATCACCGAAATTTAAAAAATTTAAGTTCTAAAACTTATTGAGAGAAGGCCTTCGAATTCCTTCCTTAGTCCCCAAAGATAACCTAAAGCTGAGTTCTGAATACTTCAGCTTCGAATTTTTTTCGGGGAAGGGGTACCCCAAATCCCAAGACGGTCTAAAGTTGCGCTTTTACGACTCCAGTTTCGGAATTTCGCCTAAACAGAGCCCCCTCTCCCTTGACATTGCCAAAGATAGCCTAAAAGTTCTAAGACTTCAATTACAAACACTTTTCGGGAAAGGGTCCCAAATTCCCTTTCTCCAATGAAACTTAAGTATAGCCTCAAACAGTTTTTAATACATCAGCTACAAAACATTTTCCGTTCAGAACACCAAAACCATCTCAGCAATTCACCAAAGATTGCCTAAATTATTAATTTTAAGACTCCAATTTCCGATTTTTTTTAAAAACCTCCCCACACCATTAAAGACAGCCTCAACATTTTTGACTTTTAAATTTTTAAGAGTTTGCAGTGGGAAAATCCCGAACCACTCCTAGCTTCAAAAACGACTTTCAATTCAGTTTTTCGATATTTTATTCTGGATCCCTTGAGTAGCCACCCCCTCCCTCGTTTTAGATTGTCCAAAAATACAAATGTTTTAAGACCTCAGTATCGTGGGCTAATTTGCGGACTCACTCTCTTTGCAAGAGCAGAGTTTTTTCGCAAATTCGTGTTGCCGCCATTTTTCTCTTTTCCTTTTCTTTCTCTCGCCCCCACCCCTCCCCTCATATTTCTATTCTAGCGAGTGTTAGATTGGAAGACATTAGAATTTAGTGATTCCTCAAGTCCAAGAATATTTTACCAGAAACATGTTGAAAATGCAGGAACAGTTGCCCATCGGTGTTTCAAAACAAGCTCGAAAATTTCTCCCGAGTCTTTCCAAAATTCCCATTTTCACTAAAATCTTTAAAGTCCCTGATAGTTCCCGTTTTGCCTGGTGTGTGGACGCGCTATGTTGTGGCGTAAACATTTCACCCGTCAGCAATCACTGTCAATCGGGGGTTTAGATTCAACTCTAAGACAATAAAAAAAAAAAACGAAAGGATGATCGAAAATGAAAAGAGAAAAGGCTAAATTTTCAAATAGAGGACGATTAATTAGATAAATCAGGGAGAATGATAAGCATCGCGGTCTGCAATGCAGTGAGTTGGAAATAATGGAGCGAGTCTAAAAGCCACTCCTTCCAAAAGCACGTTGCAAACAAAACAAGCCCATGGTTGAAAATCGAGAGCGTGTCGATGTAAATTCGTAGTTATGGAACAATTCAGTAATTAAAGCATATTTTTTAAACACTCAATTTTTCTTTTTTAAGTAAAAACTGAAGGAAAGTCATCGAATTTCTTTCCGTCCCGACCTCCGTCTCGGAAATTTTTTCCAGGACGGAAATCCGTCCTGAGACGGAAGGTCTTGCACCCATGGTCCCTATCCACAGCCCAAAAATTTCATTTGAATGTACTAGAGCTGAGGGATGTAGGAATTTATACATTGTGATGCATCTCCAACCTTACATCGCAATGTTACAATGCATCACGATGTACATTTTTTTTTTAAGAGCTTTACTTATAAATGCTAGTTTAAGTTTTACAAAACATATTTAAGACGAAAAAATATAAATATTACTAACAGATTCTAGCACCAGCAATAAATTGTCAAAAGCAGAAAAATATAAAACTAACATTGAAAGTGCAAGATAGCAAAAAATATAACAGACATGCGTTTGGGGATTACAATGAACCTATTACGTAAAGATATGACCTCATGGAAGCAATCTTATATTCTTGCATTTAAAAAGGGGTAACTCGAAGCACCAAAATTTGTGAATGTAATCTTGGTTGTTATTTTGTGATTTAAGCATTGCTGTTTTTTTCTTTGTTTTGGTGCGCGATTATATGATAAACTTTGTCAATACAGTAGAAGACCGTTATAACGCACACCTTGGGACCAGAGCTTTTGCGTTATACAGATTTTTGCATTATTATTAGATCATTTCACAAATTTGGAAACTAATATTCAGAATATATCTATATATTAGCACTTCAGAATGAGTTATCTGCAATGAGTATTAAAGCACCAATATTACAATTAGTCATTCACAAATAAATATGTTTCACAATCATAAGAAAGTGAATTATCCTGCACTTCTGCTAGCTTCATGGTTTGCATAACAGCTGCATTTTCAAGAGCCATCTGATATTTTCTTTTTACTGTGAACACTATTTTTCATTTTAAAACTTTGAATTAAGATGGAAGGATGAAAAATTGTTTTTAATTTGCCTAACAATTTTTCTGTTTGCAAGACAAAACAGTAAGAGTTTTTTAACTTCAAAACCAATTGTTTACTTCTGAAAAGTTGTGCGTGGGGTTTATAGAGAATTGCGTTATATAGGTCGGCGTTATAACAGTCTTCTACTGTATATTTTCCGTTTAGAGCTAAAAAAATTGCATTTCCTGCAAGTTTTGGGGAAAGTAATAGGTTTTTATTTGCTTATCTCCACAACAGAGAAGCCGGAACTTTGTTTGGGAAGGGACGATTTTTTAATTTAACGAATGATACTGAGTTTTACCAAATGATAAATTACGAGCATGAACACAGACATGTATCTAATGAGAAAAAAAAAGTTTTGCAGTGCAGTTTTCATATTTACTGAACCATCGGAAAAAAAAAGTTGACTAAGGACATTTTCGGTAGGTCACGATGACGTCCCATCGGGACGCCCCTGCTTCCACCAGCATTTTGAAACAATTAATACATTAAGATGGCAATGACCATAGACAGGTGTCTGTACATTGGTGCTTGGATTTTTAGTCGGTGCGGTATCAATGCATCGGTTTAGAGAAAAATTCTAAATCAGTTAATGTAGGATGTACACTGGTTTTAGCGATGCATCTGCCAGCCCTAGTATGTACACAAAAACGAAATTGATAACGTATCTTACCCATCTCATCAATTTTTTCCATATCATTAATAAGTTGTAGAGGATCTTTTCCCTTCAAAACAGCAGCACGCACCATCTGTCTCTGTTTTTTATTCTGGAAATTTCAACATCAAATATAAATAATTCTACAAAAGTTATTGTCAAATAGTCTATGGGGGGCATCCATCAATTACGTAAGGATCCCGAGGGGGAGAGGGGTTGAAAAAAATCTCTACATATCCTTACTTTGGCGGGGGGGGGGGGGGGGGTCAAACCCATTCTTACATAATATTTTCCAAGTCGATATTTTATATTTGAAATCGCGCTGTCAAGTGGCTTGACAGGGATTATATTTCATTTATGTCTGGAAAGTAATACATGTATTAGGATGAGCTGTTTTTTATTTGTTTCACAAAGAATGAATAGTCTAAAAATAAAAGAATTGCATTATGTATGACATGTTTTAATTTTTAATTCATATCGCATCATATACAAAAAAATGTCGAAAAATCATTCAGTCTAGATTTCAACTTTTTAGTAAATATGTCTTTGCACAAAAAGGTTTAGTTTAAAAATAATGAATTTCATTTTGATTTCAGTGATGTAAGATTCGTTATTTTGTTATTTTGAAAAATGAAATTGGAATCTTGCATAAGAAAAGGGGGGAGGAGTTTGAAAAATCTTACATACCCTTACATGGGGGGAGGGTCGAAATTTGTCAAAATTATCCTTACGTAATTAATGAATCCTCTATATACAGCAGCACCAATTAGCAATCCAAATCTTTTCAAAGGTCAATTAAACAATAATAATAATTATAAGGACTGCTGCTTTGTAATATGAAATCATTTAAAATGAAATTTACAGTTCCATCTGTAAGTTAATTTTTCTTATTTTAAAAGTACTTAAATTAGCAGTTTACTTTTAAAAATGCATCATACTCTTTGTCTTAGTTATTATTCAATCTACTATTGACTGCTTTTTTGAAGAGCTCTCTAGTATTCTCAAGCTATTACCTTCAGAGTTTATGTTTTCTCCCCTTAATTTTTTCATTAAATAAAATTTCAAATTTGGCTTAAATTTTTCTTCAAATTTTTGTTGAACAAGTTTAAATATGAGAATTATTGAGTTAATCTATTGAAAAAGTATGAAAAACATATTTTTTAATGGATGAAATATTTTCCCAATCCATATTCAAGTTATTTCATGAAATTAATTCAAATTACAGAATATTTTCATTTACAAAAGTTGGAAAGTCAATTTTAACGTAAATACAAAATACTCTCGAAAGACATGTATGTGAAACAAAATTTAAAAACATAATGTTTAAAAAGACATTATGAAAGACAAGATGTAAAACATGTTTCATTTTTAAAAATAGTAAGAATAACAAAACATTAAGCAGTTTTTACCTTTTTCAATTCTCTTTTTCTTGCTTCTTTTCCTAAAATAAAATACTTCTTGGTAAGGAAATTGAAATCTCAAAATTTATAACATTTAAAAAAATGATCACTTTAGAATCATCCTAGAAAACCAAATTTTAAATTAAAAATAATCACAAAAGAAGTTTAAACCAATCACATATTCTATTAAAAAAAGGGGACGGGGCAGGGGGCAAGTGTCATTAATATGGGGAAGGGGGGAGGGTCCGTCTAGGGCAGCGTTTCTTAATTGGTTTGACAAGTGGAATTCTTTTTAATGTCGATTTTCTTCATGGAACCCTTGTTTTTTCTCAACAGTATTATTTAAATACAGTCAAACCTCGATATTTCAAACCTTCTTATCTCGAAACCCTTGATGTCTCGAAACAAAAATTTTCCCCAGCATTTTCTATAAAAACCCTTATGTATTTTCCATAGTTATCTCGAAAAATTTTTTTCGAAACCCTTGATATGTCGAAATTTTTGCACAGAAGCAAGTTTCAATTGTCGTTTTGCTTTGGCAATTTTTGTAGTAAAACCACTTCCAGAGACAATTGCTTAACGTTTTTCATCCCTTTTCTTGGAAATTTTGTGAATAGAGGATTGGCGCAAGATAATAGGGGAGTGTTGGCATGAAAGGTGTGCAGTGTTTTCCCCAGAGTTTAGAATCTTTGTGCATTTCTCTCGAACATGTTGTCCACTTCAGGAAAGGTGTTCGATTTTTCGTCCGTCAATTTTCAAGTGAAAACGGAAAATGCGTTCCTCATTTTCATCATTCAGCTTTTTTAAATCCTACAAAATGGCTGCTGAGAACTTTTTGAATGTGAGGTTACTGGTTAAAGATGAAATTAGAATTTTTAAATTTTTAAGTGAAAAAACCAAGTTGAAATGGTTGTTCATTTCAAAATCTCATTCTGTGCACTTTCGACAATTAGAAAATTTCAAATCTAGTGAAATATTGAAGACTACTTTATCGAGCGTAATTCGAAGTGGTCCCATAGTACATATATAAATGCATACAGCATACGTGTGTGTAAATGTGAGAGTTACTAGAGCAGTTCTCAAAAGGTGGGAACAAAAAAGTTAACTTTGAGCAATTTCAAAAAATTTCGAATTTGATATCAATTTTGCTTTTATTCTATAGTATACATAACTAGAACACAATATATGAACATGAAAAGACAGCAGGTATTTGTAAAAATTGTTAATTAGCAAATTAAATTAGCAGTCTGTAGGTAACACATTTTGGACATTGTTGTCCTGTAGGTAACGGATTTTGGACATCATCATAATGTAAGTTTCACCATTTTTGACACCTGTTAATCTGATTTTTAACTTTTCCAATGAAAATTTTATATACTACTTTTTGAATTTTGCAATTTAATGATAAAGAGGATATTAATGAAGTACTTGAATGGCTATACATACTGCTCTTTACATATAATAAAGTTTTAGAATGATTTTGAAGAAGTTGATGAAAGGTAGAAAAAAGCTTCATGGAAATAATTATACAAACTTGTAGTTTGATTTATTGGGACAAATAAGGAATAAAAATAGAGACAAATACGACATATATATTTTTAAAGGAAAAATAAACAAAATATGCTTTATGAAAGAATAAAAAGTGACATCAGTTTTAATAATGAATTTTTTTCTAATGTCATAAGAATTAAAACAATGTCTAAAAAAAATTATTGAAAAAAGAAATTCGTATTTCTTTTTGGAGATCGTTAAATTATGTTTAAAAGAAAGAAGAGAAAAAAAAATTCTAAAATAATAAAAGCGGTGGGAAAAAAAATTGCTAGCGCAGGTGATAAAGGCGCCAAAACTGGTGCAGCTGACGATTAACTACATTTGTCAAACTGGAATCCCCCTCTGGTAATCTTTAGCTTATCGTATACTGTGTTGTCGCCAACGGAGGTTTGCTTGGCAATTTTCGCGCAAAATGGCTTTCGTTTGATCATAACAAGCCATGTTTCTACTGTAATTTATGTATTGTTCAATGTGTAACGTATTAATTATGCAAAATACCAATGGATTAAAAAAGATAACATCATAATAATCTTTTTTTATTGATGTTAGAAGACAGTGGATTATAAAAAAATTATAAATAAACGGACAGAATTATCGGCGTCAAGATCGTAACGCCATTTGGACATCTCACATGTATGTTTAAGAAAAAATTATTTTTCTTCTAAGATACTGCATAAAAGCTTATGAAAACACTTTTAAACAATTAAAAACTGATTCTGAGGATCGATAAATACCTTTAAAACGAAAACATCATATACTTAGTTCTCAAATAATAGCATTGTAAAGATCGTAACTTTTGGACATGAATCAAATTTCAAACTTACTTTTTTCTAAAATCGTTTACAAAGTAAATAATCTGTCTTTACTTTTGTTACTTTTGTAAAATATTAACAAAAAATTATTCAGTGTAAGATTCATGCTTTTAATTTTTTTTTGAAACGTATGGAAATAATTAAAAAAAAAATTTTTTAATGGTACATTTGCTCAGTTAACGTTTTGGTATGTCCAAAATTGTGCCATTTAGCAAAGAAAATATTTTTTAAGGGCATTTGAAGAGCTTTTTTTCCATAATTTATGTCAATTCTTGTCTCTATACAGCATTATAATTTACCTCAAAAAGTTTTAGAGTTAATTAAAATGAAAGTTATTTGGTGTTGAAGCTTCAAAGTTGAAGTCTGTGTTTGCTCCCACCTTTTGAGAACTGCCCACTAGTATAATTTTTTAAAAACCTTTATAACTCGAAAACTCGATATCTCGAAATTTTTCCTCGTCCCGAGAGATTTGAGATATCAAGGTTTTACTGTACTACATTCTAGGAATGGCTTGTTTTCAATAAAAGTTCTTCAATCTATATCTAAAAAAACATCCTTGACCTAAAACAAGTAATTTCAATATTAACTCCAAATCTCTCTTAACTTCTTTAAACAACTCGTTTCAAGCTAATTTTGAAGTTTTAATTTTAATGATATGAGTGGTATACCTTTTTCTAATCTGGTTTTACAAATGACAGTTGCACTCATATATCAGGTTCAGCATAAAGTTTGTTACTACATTTATTTTTTGTCCACTCATATGTTGAGCACTCACATTAAGTTACACATTAAGGTAAAAGTGCCCAGTGAAATTTCATGACAGTTGAAAACCTCCATTTTTTAAATCTTACCAGAATTTCACTGAATGGCCTTAATTTGAATTTTTAGTGAAAAGAAAGTTCAAATACCTTTTCAATAAAAAAGTTGCATCCTAGAACCAACATAATTCAAAGCCATGTATAGACAATAAATGGGTTTTTAATCCACTCTGGATATTTTCTCAGCCATTCACTCGAAAAATACTCACTAAACAATTAATTCCCACATTCTCTTATTTTTAAGTGACTAATTTGAGCGTTTTGAAAAAAGAAAGAATTGAAATTTCCTGGAACCCTTAGGTGATCTTCATGGAACCCTAGTGTTATGCGGAACACAATTTAAGAAACGCTGGCCTAGGGGAATAGTTGCAGCATTGAAAATTTTCACGAATTGTCAACCCACCATGCTTTTCAATTAATTCTGAGAAGTAAGGATTAAATTGCATGTGCAGCACAATTGATTATAACAACATTTGGAGGACATAGAAATCATGTCTCTGAATGGAAGAAAAAAGTATGTTTCTGACATAAATAACTCTCTTAAAAAATTGAAATGAAAAAAAATCCAGCTGATCATACCAGGAATGCGTACAAGAAAGGCACATTACTATTCTATTTGTGCCAATGTGTTTAATATTTATTAAAGTACAGATATTGTCATTCATCACAACCGAAAAGGTTATTTAATCGACATATTAGACAAAATATTCACCGTAAAAACAGATATAAAAATACAGAGTAAAATGATTAAAACAGCCTAATATTTAAAAGCACGCTAGACATTTTACCACGAAGTTATTTCCATAATATTATCCCATGTTTGTACGAAACTGATCTATTCAAATGAAGCGAAAACTTACTAGCTTGATCAGTGGGATTCATGTATTTCCCACTTTTGGTGGTATTTATAGATCGTCTTCCCATTTTTGATTTTTCTACTTAAATTCTCGATTAGTATTTAGAAAAAGACAACCTTGTGGGACTTCGACTTCGCAAAACAAAAATTTTCACCAAAAAGCCAAGAAAATCCTGCGGATCGCTGGTGTTAGTAGCAGTAGCAGTAAACAGCTTCGCGTATGAAAGTAAGGTTGCGTTCGACGAAACTCACCGGTCGACCGGTAAGTAACCAGTTACAAACCGCAGCATTCTATGATCAACCGGTAACCTCACCGGTTACCATTCTAAGCAGTTGATTGGTTGATTGGAGCACGTGATCATTAGCTGTCACACCGATTAACTAACCGGTCGCTCTCGGTGGAGCTCGTCAAACGCAACCTTTAAGAGTGTCTAGTCGGATTTCACTATTTTGAATGAAATGTTTCATTTTGAAAACATATTGAAACTTGATTGAAGCATCATCTATTATATGAATTTTCAACAATGTATTTTCCATCAAATCTTTTAAATGTCACAAGGAAACGAAAATACTTTTCATGAAAGACTACAGAAAATATATTGGCATCACTTTAGTTTTTCGCTTTGTTTGTTTGTCTGTTTCTTTTTTCTATTTTGTTTGTTGCATTAAATCTAAAATGAGTTTTGTATTAGCGGGTGTTTATGAGGTTATGACAACAGGAATTACCCTGTTTTACATGTTCTGTGTTGTAGCTACAAGTAAAAAAATCAGTTTAAATAGCCTAATTAAATAAAGTCTGTTTTATAAGAGTTTTATTTCTGACGGAATGTTTGTGCAAATGCTTATGAAGCCGTCAGATTTACTTGTAAATTAGTATAAACTGAAAATAAGTGACAAACTCATTAAATAATGTCATATTCAAAATTTTATGGTCTTCATAGCTTTTAGTAATCTATGTTTTTCTGAATGGATTGCTTGCTAACCATTTGTCAAAAAATTGTTTGACATCACTTACGCAAATCATTTTCTACCCAACCTCATACTGTTTACATATGTGTGGTGTTATTTTGTTTATTTATTTATTTTGTTCATTGAAAAAAAAATGCATTTTTGAGACGTGCACATCGTGTACACAAGTAACATTTTGCAACTTAAAACTCTTTAAATTTTTATAAACATAGATGATTACTAAAACTATGGCTAACTTTAATTTAGCATTAATTTAAGAATCCACAATGTTATTTACTGTAATAAAAATTTTATTCTTTTGAAAAGTAAGTGAGTTTGATTGTTAATTGAAAGTTACCTGTACAATTTTAAACTCCTCAAAACCTTAAATGGGATAAAATAAATTTAGCTGTCCCATTTACAATTATAAAACGATTTTCTCATTAGTAAAATTAAAACTTCTTTTACGAATTTTTTAAAAGCAAGTGCCTATTAGAATAAAATCAATTTGGTTCAAGGATCGTAACCACTGAGCCATGTAGTGTTGTATGGAATAAGTGTGATATTGGTGTTATGAAGGAACTCTGCAAAATTCAAGGTTTCAGCTTCATGAGTTCACAGTACAATACTGCGGTTT